>NC_060962.1:6489231-6496731 GCF_910589235.1 Vespa crabro
TCTATCTCTATCTCTTTCTCTTTCTCTTTCTCTCTTTCAATCTCTTTGACCTTTCCCTTAATCGACTTATCCGATTTATTTCGAGATCGATCGAGAATTGAAAGGGAAAGTACGACCTTCGTCTTTGAAACGGACGATTAAAAAGATAAAATATTTGTATATCCAACTTCGATGGAAATCTTGCATTTCATATTTGCTAAATCGATTTAAATTGATATATATATATATATATATATACATATATTATTGATTTCTTTTCTTTTTCTTTTTTTTTTTTTTTGTACTATTAATCATTTAGATATTATTTTTAATTTTTCAATAACATTATCATCGATACAATATAAATTTTGTAATCTTATCTCTAACTGAATAATAATATTATCGGGATGATGAAATATTTAATTTCGAAATCTGTGCAATATTTCGTATTTGATCGAACAATATCGATAACTTTCTATTTCAAACATTTTTTTTTAATATTTTACATCTAATGACAAAACTGAAAACGTGCAAAGATGAAAGGGGGGGGGGGTTGGGGAAAAAAAAGAAAAAAAAAAGGAAAAAAAAAAATAAGAGGAAGAAAAAATACAGTACGTATTAATTATATCTAAGTGTTAATTTTAAATGCAATGATTTTTCAATAATGTATCTTGAAACGTAACGACTTATTTAATTATTTTATTTCTTTCTTTATCCCTGATCTACCCTCTCTCTCTCTCCCTCTCTCTCTCTCTCTCTCTTTTTTCTCTCTTTCTCTCTCTCTCTCTCTCTCTCGTGTGGCCACACCGAATGAGACGACGTAATTACGGCAGTCGCAAGCATGTTTTATCTCGTAACGGAGAGTTGTTTCGAAAGGAAACCATCGATATCAGATATATATATATATATATATATATATATATATATATATGTATATATATGTATGTATGTATGTGTATGTGTCCGTTATACTTCTCGCGTGTTAGCTTTTCACTTCTGGACCCGATAGAGTGTAACCTTTCTCGATCCGAGTGAGGATAGAATCGAGCATTCACTTCGAGACGAACAAGAAGAAAAATTTTTATTTATTTTCTTCGAGATTTTTTTTTAACTTAAAAATTTGTTTATTTTTTTTTTATTTTTTTTTTCTTTATTTTTTTTTTGTTATTTCATTTATTTTCTTTTTCTTCCTTTTTTCTTTTTTTTTTAGAATAAATTATAATCGTATAATACATATACGTATATATATATATGTATATATATATATATATATACTTTCTTATTTAATTTTTTTTTCTTCTTCTTCTCCTTTTTTTTTTTTTTTTTTTTTTTTCTTTTAATTATTTTTTTTTTTGCTACATTTTTCGTAATCCTATTTCATTATATATATATATATATAATAAATGTTACAAATAGTAATAGTAAAAGTGATAATAATTATAATAACAAATAATAATAAGAAGAAAAAGAATAAAATAATAGTATTCATCATCATCAATATCATCATCAGTATCATCATCATCATCATCATCGTTATCATCTTCATAATTTTCATACAAACGTTTTCTTTCGTAATCAATACAATAATACATTTTCATTTGTTTAATAAATAACAAAATAAATACAAAACTTATAAAATTGTTAGGATTACGCAGGTGATAATATCAATAACGAATGATTTGCTTTTCTTAATTGAATATCCGATGTTAGCGACTTAAAATCTTTAAACGATTTATCGTTTGCAATTATCAGTCATCAAGAAAGCAAGAGAAGATACCGTTTGTTCCGTTATAGGAGTATATTACGAGTAAGAACACCATAGGCATCGATTAAACGATAGAACGTTGATCGATGTTAAAACGTTATCGGTGTTTCCTTGTGAAAATAATCTGATTAATTTACTGAGGGAGGGGGTGAGGGATAGATAAGGATAAGAGAATCAGAAGTTAGATGAGAAAAGTTAAACGTGAATAAGAACTAATTGCAAAATAAAATAACACTCGTTGAGATTTTATTATTTACATTGACATATTAATTGAAAACAAATACATATATATATATATATATATATATATATATATATATATATATATATATATTCTTTTTTTCTCTCTCTAATAATTACTCAATTAATTTCTACATGTCGATTAAAGTTAAAGGTATAGAGATGTTTTTTGATTTACATATGAAAATAAAATGTAACTATGTATATATACATATATATATATGTATATATGTCAAGAAATAAAAATGATACTCGTTAAAATATTTTCTATAAATATTTGTACATCTAGATATCCTGTATCGATTATATCGAATTCGTTTGTAAAATTCGACCATTAAAACTCGACAATTATTATTGTTAAATTTCACGAAGAAAAAGACCTTCGGATTTTATTGTCGACCTTCTTTCGAGTGACATCCTTTCTTTCGAAAATTTCGTATCCTTTAAACGTTCAATTTTGTTTACGATTATTCGACCATTACCCTGTTTGGATTAAGAAAGCCGGATCTTTATCGGATCTAGACATTTTATTAATTTTATCCTCAAATGAGAATTGGTCATCGTGTTTGTAATTTAAGTGGACGAAGGAAAACAAGGTATAATGTAAATACTTCAACAATACATACATATATATATACGTACATTCCTACATACATACATACATACATCATACATACATACATACATATATATATATATATATTACATTGTATCGTTACGCTTATGTTTGACTTGTTTAATTTTACTAATATTTAGGAGCATGTGAAAAATTTGTATGTATACATATATATATGTATATATAGTATTAACAATCTGTGAACAATTTACGTGGGACACTCTGTATATAATTACATACTCTGTATATCTTAATATATAATATGGAGAACATTGTAATGAAATTAAGTCATCAGTCTTTCTAATTGGTGGAATTTGCTCCACCCTATTGTTGTATAGTTCTCGAGATAAAGAAAGAGAAAAAAAAGAGAGAGAGAGAGAGAGAGAGAGAGAGAGAGAGAGAGAGAGAAGGCTATATACCGGGTAAGTCATTTAAAACTGGAAATGTGAATATCTTAATTACTTTTAACGATGGAGAAAAAAACATTTCTTAAGAATTTTAATAATAAAAAAGAAAAGAACGTAGGATCTAACTTGATGATTATTTCTTTACAAAAAAGAAATTTCCAGTTTTGTAGTAAATCAAATTTAAAGAAAAAAAAAAGAAAAAAAAAAAAAAGAAAAAGAAAAAAGAGAAAAAAAGAACTTCCCGATTTTATTTATTGCAAAAACTGTCGAACAAGAATATCGCCATTGGAATTGCGTAAAAGATATAATATTTCTTATAATAGTGATTGTATAATATATAAATATATATATATATATATATATATATATATATATATATATATAGATAGATGAAGTTATACATATATCGAAATATAAAAATCGATATATAAAATTAAAAAAATATATACGGGACATATTTAAAATAGAAATATTCAACATATAAACGACATACATATGTAATATAATTATGTAACGTATAAACAACAGTACTATATATATACATATATATATATATACACACATACATACACATATACCTGTTTTAAAGGTACACCGTTATCATTATCATATAGCGTTATTACGAGTATACTTTAACAAGCAAAATGGCTACGATACCCAGCCTGACTAATCATCCCCTATACATTATATATTACACATACAATATTTATATTCACGTACATGTATAAAGATAAAATAAATATATCAATATAATACATACATACATATATATATATATATATATATATATATATATATATATCGGTATGTATAAAAAGAGAAGAAAGAACAAACGGGAAGCTTTTATAACGTCGATCATCGAACGCTTTGAAGCGAGTCGGCGAAAGGGAAGGTTTATCGTGCTAAACTCACCCCAATTTCTCTCTCGTGCCTATCGATAGGCGCGAGAGGAAAGATGGCGGAAGAATTCCAAGAAGTTGATGATGCCGTTAGTTTGTGGAATGCGTACATACATGCCAGTCACGGTGGGAAGGGGTAGCGGGAGGAGGAGGAGGGGGAGGATATGGCGGGAGCAGTAGGGGCGGAAGGAGGAGGAAGAGGAGGAGGAGGAGAAGGAGATTCTCAACGCATGCATTGCTGGAATACCATAAAGAGAGTTCGTGTTGATTCGTCGTAGCTAGTCGTAAACGGTAGCTCCTATTCGATTAGTAATTCGAAAATTTCATTAGGATAATCCCGTTGAATGAATTATCTAACGATATCTAACGATATCATCCTTTTATATAGCGATAATAGATAACTAGATAACAATTAAGATGTACGATAATTCTCTTAAATTGAATTACGAAAGTGATCTCGTCTGAAATGAATTTTTCATTTATCTTTCATTTTTCATTTTTTTCCTCTTATCTTCTTCCGTCTTTTTTTCATTCCTTTTCTTTTCTCTCTTTCTCTCTCTCTCTCTCTCTCTCTCTCTCTCTTCTTTTTTTTTTCTTTTTTCTTTTCCGTTTTTTTTTCTCTTCTTTTTTTTTCTTTTTTCTTTTTTTTATGGGAATTATCTCACTAATATCGTAAGCATCGTGTTATATACGCACATACCGTATCGTCAATATTTTTCTATGAGAAAATAATATAAATATATTATTTCGGGATAATGAAAATGTATAAATTAATAAATTTCAAAAGAATTACATAAGTACGTTGAAATTTGTTTTGTTATGATAACGATAATGGAAATTAATGAACTTTGAAATCCTTTTTCTTTCTTTAAATTCTTTCGAAATTTTTTAATATATATATATATATATATATATATATATATATATATATATATATACATACACATATGCTACGAACATATGTACGTAATAATATTATTATATACAATAATATTAACTAACGTAATAATATTATAGTAAATAAAATAATACAAAGATTATTGAACGAAGTATAATATATATATATATATATATATATGCACACATACGAAGATATTCAACGATAACATTGATGTTTATAAAATTATTTTGCATATTTACGTGAATTAACCTACTCAATACGTATTATATATTACTAGATACATACATATGTACATACATACATACATAAATACATACATACATATTGTACATACAATAACATTTAATAGATAAATACATATGTACATATTGTATATATATAATATGAGCGAGAATGTTGAGAATTGTCGATAGGTAAATAAAAAGAGATGACAAAGGGCAGAAAGGGCAAAAGGGACAGACCACGCCTCTCGAACAAGTCTAACTGCTTTAAACTCGCTTTCGAGAAGTCTTTCTCATCTTCTTAGCCTTCTCGAGTAACCGATATATCGACACTCGCGACCTTTGACCTCCATTCTCTCTCTCTCTCTCTCTCTCTCTCTCTCTCTCTCTCTCTCTCTGTCCCTTTCTCTCCTTAGAACGCAACATTCAACGAGAATTAATCTACGTTTGTCTTCGTTGTTGAATATCAACGAATACCATTTATTACATTAAAATATAAAATATATTTACCTACGTTTATTTTTTTCTTTTTTTTTTTTTCTTTTTTTTTCTCTTTTGACGATAATCGATATACGATTTTATCGTACCATCATTAATTTCACCTTCAATATTTCTCTTTGCAAAATTCAATGGGATACATATTTATCGTGAATACATTTACGTCAAGGTCTTTACATTAGGCCGTATAAATTTTGAAATCACTTTTATCCTTATATACGTATTTTTTCTAATTATTGTTTTAATTTTTCCTTCCTTTTTTCTTTTTCTTTCTCTTTTACTTTATCTTTTTCTTTTTCCCTTTTTCGTCACGAAATTAATCTTTTATTCATATGTCTCGAGAATTGAAAATCAACAATTAAAATGTAAAATATATTTATCTACGTTTTTTTTCTTCACTACGATATAATATATATATATATATATATATATATATATATATGTGTGTGTGTTTGTGTGTGTGTATTTCTTAAAAAATACGAATGATATATAATTGATATCAGTTTTTTAAATGGAAATAACAGAAGGTGTTACAAAATTCAGCAACGTTAATTAATTTTACCACAATTTTATTAATAAAAAATTATGCAGTACGTTTTTCGAAACGAACGAATCGAAACGAACAAAAGTCGTATCGAATCGCAGGATCGATAAGTTCATCTTCCGGTTTTCTAGCTGTACGTTAGATATCTTTAAAAAAAAAAAAAAAAGAGAAAAAAAAAAAGAAGAAGAAGAAAATAAAAAAGAAAAAAAAAGGCAAAAAAAATTGAACGGCAATGGAGTAATAGTAAGAGGTGGGTGATTGAGAAGGTTCAAGAGGATCGAAGTCCGGGATACCGTTACGAGTTCGTGCGAATCGATTCAGCATCCCGATTTGGTCCAGCTTGAGATACGGCTTAAACCACGTTACTCTTAACGAACGCCTTCTTCTCGGTAGTCACCGTGTCACTGGGTTACTAGAAAATTTTCCAGATGAGCTGGTAACCGCTAGGAATCTTTCTCCTATATATATATATATATATATATATATATATATATATATATATATATATGTATATATTATTATTACTATCTTTTTTTTTTCTGCCTCTTTCCCATGAGAGCAAATTCGCGAAAGTGTGCAAGAGATCTTGGATCTCCTCTCCCGTTGCCATCCATTTGCAGGATACATACTTGGTTTTTGCTTCGATGTAGCGTCGATATACATATATGCATAATATAACTTAAACACACACACACACACATATATATATATATCTGTTCAAGCTTATGTACATATGTATGTATGTGTATGTATGTGAAATCTGCATAGAAAACAGGGATAGGTCTCCTAGTCTCGTGACACTACGTGACGCAACGCTTACATGAACAGAATGTAAGAGAGAAAGAGAAAAAGAGAAAGAAGGAGGCTAAGATGATCCAAGAAAGAGAGAGAGAGAGAGAGAGAGAGAGAGAAAGGAAGAGCACCGTTAGGATCAACAGCAAAAGCACCGCAGAGCCAAGTTCGTTGTATTGGTAAAGAGTGTGTGTGTGAGAGAGAGAGAAAGAGAGAGAGAGAGAGAGAGAGAGAGAGAGAGAGAGAGAGAGAGAAAGAGAAAAAGTAAAACGAAAAGAGAAGAAAACAAAATAGAGAATTCCGACTACGAACCATAATGTTTACTTATATTTACGATCTCACACGTGCTTCGACAGAAATGTACCTGTATGTATGTATATATGTATGTATGTATGTGTGTACGTATCCCACGATAGTAAAACTGATCTTACAATTTCCGAACAATTTCTATAAACGGCATGAGAACAATTTTAATCGTTCAATAATGCTTTTTTTGTTTTGTTTTTTGGACAAACAAATATTACAGATTTTATACGATGGTTAAATTAAATGAAAATATTTTCTGATTCTTTTTTTTTCTTTTTCTTTTTAATTTTTAATGTCAAAGCACATTTGATCGATAATCCTCACTTTTTCAT
>NC_060962.1:6501731-6511731 GCF_910589235.1 Vespa crabro
TATTGCGTCAGTGATATTATTATTACTATCACTGAGTTATTTTATTACGAATATCAATCAATTTATATTGATATTATCGATTGTATGTTAATCATATATTTAATAATATTTATTCGAATAAATAATTGTCATCGTGTTATATAATATCGGCGTATAAATAAAGAAAGAAAACAAAGAAACCTAAAAGAGCGAAAGGAATGATGATCGATGGTTGTTTCACATTCGTGATTCACTTGCTGTGAGACCAACGCGTGCAACGAACCCAGCCTTTGGCCGAGGAGAAGAACCTCGGCCTTGTTTCTTTGCGAACTCCGGAGGTCGCACCGGAAATCCATGACTTTACTTTAAAACTTTACATCCGCGAGTCTCGCGACACGTTCAATCGATACTTCCGTTTAGCTCCTTAGAATCGTTTTTTCTTTTCCCTTCCTTTTTTTTCTTTTCATTTTTTTTATTTTTTTTTTTTTTTATTTTTTTATTATTATTATTATTATTATTATTATTATTATTATTATTATTATTATTAAAGCGAACGATGTAGGAAATAGAAAAAAAAAGAGAAGAGAAGAAAAAAAGAAGAGCGAAAAAACGAATCAAATATTTTTTCCTTTCCTTTCTGTTGTTTTCTTTTTTTCTTTTTATTTTTTTTTTTTTTTTTATCCTTTTCTTAATTCTTTTTTAACGCCCTTTAAAAATTCAATTCCAATTTGTCCTATTAATTAGACATGATGTCATATGATCGTCGTCGAAAAAACGTGGTGTAATATTTTTCCTTAACCCTTTAACACCTAAATTTGTTATCGTGCCTCAAAAAAAAAAAAAAAAGAAAAAAAAAATTTATTACGTGGAAATGCAATCATATAATGCAGTTGTACACATAGGTTATATACTATAGTATATTATTTTTATTTAATAATTTTTATACAGTAAAAATTTTATATATATAAAAGTATATATAAGTTATATTTGACATACTTCGAATATGAAGTAAGCATTCATTTTGTGACAAAAAAAATGAGATGCGATATAAAACATTTAGATATTCATATCTATTTATATATATATATATATATATATATATATATATATATATATATATATATATATACACAGTGTCTCATAACTTCTAAGAACTTCTTCGACGTTAAATTTTGCATATGAAAGTAATAAAAAAAAAAAAAAATATATATATATATAAAATATATTCATACAAACGTATATCCTAGTTGACCATATATGCAGAATCCATCGACGGAACGATTTCTAAGAAATTACGGTACACCATGTATATATATATAGACCACTGTCATACATCATAACGTTATTACGATTCTTTTGACGTTTTATCTAGCTTGTTTAGAAACGTTCGCTTTGCGTTATCGTGCGTTTCAAAGTATTCCACGAAAGGGAATTTCGTTTTCTCCGGCAGGTGTCTTCGGAACAGCTGTTCTCGTTGAGAGAAAGAAAAAGAGAAAGAGGGAGAGGGAGAAAAAGAGAGAGGGAGAAAAAGAAAGATAGAGAGAGAGATAGAGAGAGAGAGAAAAAAGAGAAAGAGAGAAAGAGAGAGAGACGAGAAATCACAGAAAGAAAAATACAAGAATCGATAAAAGTAAGGCACGCTCGAGAACGCGTCACGCTCGTTTACGCCACTTTTGCGGCAGTTTACACGAGTAATCAGTTCACGTGTTAAGACTCACTTTTACAAGAGAGAGAGAGAGAGAGAGAGAGAGAGAGATTTGTTCAAAAATACTTCTCGAGAACGAGAGTGAATATCACTCGTATATTTTATGTTTTCACAAGAGGGGAGAATAAAAAATGAAAGTTCACTTCTATATCATAATTCTTTTTTTTTTTTTTTTCTTTCTTCCTATTCCCAAAAAATTCAATCCATTAAATAAACAATAATTATAATAATCTAATGAAGGAAATGAAATCGATTTTGATATAGGCGAAAGAAAAGAAGAAAGAAAAAATGAAATAAATAAATAAATAAATTAATTAATTAATTAATTAATTAATTAATGAAGTACGAGTGTACGAGAGAAATTATTTGTAAGAAGTTCGAACTTCTGATGGAATTCTTTTTTCTTCCTTTTTTTTTTTTAATCTTCGTTTAAAAAAAAAAGAAGAAAGAAAAAAAGAAAAGAAAAAAGGAAAGAAAAAAAAAAGAATAAATGAATAAATAAATAAATAAATACAAAAAAAAAAAAGAAAAAAGAAAAAAAGAAAAGAAGAAGAAGAAAAAAAAGTACCAACGTAGAAAAGTTAACAACGTACGATTAATCGTACAAGTATCCTAAGAAATGATAGATTATTGTTAATTTAATTTAATAATAATTAAATTATTATTTTCACAATTATTATTATTATTATTATTATTATTATTATTTAGTTAATTAATTTGTTTATTTGTCCGATTCACGTCGTCGGCGTCGGCGTCGGCGTCGACGTCGGCGTCGATGTCGGTGTCGGTGTCGGTGTTGGCGTCGGCATCTCTTCGGTAGAAACGCGCATAGGAATAACTTATTCGTATGCGTTCCACGCAAGTAGACGCACCTGCGTGTTCCACGAGCGTGTCCAGACGGAGCGGTTGGTTAGGGGCCACCGACCTCTTCTTCGGTGTCTGCCTTTCCAGAATTTGCCGAAGCAAAGAAGAAGAAGAAGAAGAAGAAGAAGAAGAAGAAGAAGAAGAAAAAGAGGAAGAAGAAGAAAAAGAAGAAAAAGAAGATGCCGGCCGAGGGAAGGTCGACCAAGTTGCCCGGTCTTTGATCCTTTTGATAATAAATCTGATACGATGTTTCATATGTGTATTCTAACATTATCAAAGCGAAATATAATAATAACGGATTATATGGGATTCATTTGTTTATATTAATTCAAATTGAATTGAGAATTGAATTTATTAAAAAAAAAAAAAAAAAAAAAAAAAAAAAAAGAATTTTTATTCCTTAAATTAATACAACGAAAATAGAATTTATATTATAATAAAATCATATCATTTAAATTAATTAATTCGAATAAATCCTTTCAGAATTGATTTATTTATTGTAATAAATTTTCATTATCTTATTACATCGTTAGAATTTAATTCATTCATTTAATTTATTAATTGATTTAAATCATCACAATAGAATTAATTTATGTTAATCCCGTTATCTTTAATTCAATCAATCTTGTCGCTCCTTTTGTCATTGAGAGAAATCAATTTTTTTCTTCTTTCTTTTTTTTTTTTTTTTCTATTTCTTTTTCTTTATCGTCCGATATTAAAAAAAGAATACGATCGTAATAAAGAAAATATATTTTCATTCTTATCCTTATTAACTTTTAATTAACTTTTAATCGTAGAAATTCTTCATGAATTTGTATTTTCATTTGAAAATATCGAATCAATTCTAATTTAATATCTAACGTAAGACAAATTACACGGAACTATCCATGTTATTATCATTATAAAGCGTAAGCGTACACGCAGAAAGGATATGCCGACTCGGCCTACATATGATTATAAATATTTATAGATGTATAAATCTATCTGCGTATACTTATATACTGTATATGCGTACGTACTTGCATATAAACATTGGCGGCCATTAATAATAACAAAAGGAAAATTTTAATAGTTTATCTTATTAAAAAAAAAAAAGAAAAAAAAAAAAAAAAAAAAAAAAAGAAGAAACAAGAAAGAAAGAAAGAAAACAATTTACGTGTGAAAAGATATTTTTTTCGCGTATGAAATATTAGAACAAAAAAAGATAATTTGTTTCGTAAATTTTCGATGAAAATCTTTATGTTTTGCATAAAACATAGCACGTTCGTTTTAAATATAATCTATTGTAGTATTTCTAGTTTGAAAATTAGGATTGCGTCAGATATATCAGATAAAAAAAAAAGGGATACATTGCTAAACCAACCAAGATTCGCCTTTAATAATGGCCGTCACTATATGTATATGTATATATATATATATATATATATATATATATATATATATAAAAATACAGAATCGCTTTGTCCCAGTACTCTGTGCTATGGCGCCCTTAGGTTAGTCATGTGGATATTACTACGACGATATCCGTAGCGTGGGTCGCTTTGTTCCTCCTCGTCGGCCTATCTTTCCCCCTCAGTAAACCGTCGCACTGGCGTAACCTTTGTACTTTGAAACCTCTCTCTCTCTCTCTCTCTCTCTCTCTCTCTCTCTCTCTCTCTCTCTCTCTCTCTCTCTCTCTCTTTACATACTAAGAAAAACAGAAATTATACTTACTCCGTAAAAACTATTCTATTTCCTTCCATATAATTTCATACTTTTCTATTTGAGATATAACATCGTTCTATCGTTTCGTAAAATTTTATATAATATCATTCGAAGAAATTTACACAGAAAGTCCTAATATAATTTCATTTATTTCAAGTAATTGAAATTTTTTTTTTTCTTTTTTTTTTTTTTTTTTTTTTTAATGACATTTTTGTAAAGCATTTTAAAAATTCTTTCTACGAGGTCACTGTAATGCTCCCTTTTTTTCGCTCTGTTTTTTTAATGATTAATCACAATTTTCTTTTTTTCTTTTGTTTTTTTTCCTTTTTGTTTGTTTCAAATAATTCGATAAATTTTATTATATATTAATGTACTTATATGCACTACTGATTATATATCGAACTAATGCACACATTATATATATATTACTATTTAGTAATTATATATATATATATATATATATATATATATATATATATTTGTATATAATTTCTGATACCTGTTTTTTCCTATTTTTTTTTTTTTTATTGTATAAATACATAAATTAATTATACATTATAAGATCAAGAGAATGGTTAACATTACAAATTTGTTTTGCAGTACAGAATTATTTTGGAGAAAGAAAAAAAAAAAGAAATAAATAAAAAATATCAAACCCTATACTACATATTTATTTTCATTTGTAAGATATAAAAAGAACATCGAAAATCTTTCATTTTATTTATCGTCGATATTAATGATCATTCATTCGATATTAAAGATGAAGTAAATAATTTGTCAATGATAATTCAATATTTGAAAGATGAAATAATTTGATCCTCGAATAAAATGATATGATGTGATAAAATATAATAATAATAATAATAATAATAATAATAATAATAATAATAATAATAATAATAATAAGAAAAATAATTTGAAAATAAAGGATCTATCTTTCGTGGCACAACTCGAACGTGTTTCTACGTCACTGGCCGATTCTCTGTGTATACCCGCTCGCTGCTCCCTGCCATTGTGCGAACACGCATGGCAGGAGACCATAAAAGGGTTATTGTTTCGACGGATGGTGATACCTGTGCGAAGAGTCGCCTTATTTTACGTTGGTGAACTAACGTCGTGTATTTATCGTCATAAGATCGTCTCGGTTCCACCATAGATACTGTTTTTACTCGATCATGGATCTCATAGGAATGCCAATATCAAAAAAATTTGCTTCCCAAAATAAAAAGAAAAAAATTAATATCACGTAAGAAATTAATTATCTAATCAATTGATTCATTTATTTATTAATTATTATTATTATTATTATTATTATTATTATGGGTTGGGTTAAAATAATAAATAACATTAGAATTTCATAATGATATATTTTATAACGATATAATAATACTACCCATTTGTATTTATTTTTTATTATAAAAATTTTTACATTATTTATTATCCAATCCAACACTATATTAATATTGTGCATATATATAATATTTCATGTTACATTATTTATAATAGATATAAAATATTGAAAGAATTCCGACATTATTTATTTCAATATCAATTCAACGACAACAACAACAACAACAATAACAATAATAATAATAATAACAATATTAATTAATAACTCTTACATACACGTAACTTTCTTATCATAGAAAGTTAATGGAATGTGTATTTATGTTTTTTAAGACTAACGGAGTTAAAAAAAGAGAGAAAGAGAAAAGAAAAAGAGAAGTAAATTAATTTCTTACAAATATACGAGAAGACATAATATTATTATTGATTTATTTATCGAAAATTCATGTAATTTGATAGTAATCGAATCGTTGATAAATATAAACGAAGGAATTTCATTTAGTGTAACACCGTATGCATGTGTGTATGTATATAATCGTGGTTGAAAAAAAAAAGAAACAAAAAACAAAAGAATTTGATTGAGAAAATTTGTGACCGATAATTTATACAGAGTTCTTGATGATTTTTTTTTTTTTCTCCCAAGTATACACGACCGAAGACACGGCACGCCTCTACGTTTCTTCCACAGCCCATTGCGATATCCGTTACCCTACAACCTCTCGTTCCTGAGCGCTAAAGAATTACGAGCCTTCGAACTGATTATTAAGTCCCATTGATTTAAAGCGGTGCTTTAAATACCCAGGTACATCAAATGAATTTTACTCGGACTATGAAACAAGAAAAGGAGAGAAAGAGAGAGAGAGTGAGAGAGAGAGAGAGTACTTGGTGGGTGGTAGCTTTTGTTCGTTTTGCAACATCGTTTTGCATACTACTCAATTATTATTATATACATGGTGTTCCGTTAACCCTCTATAACGTTGTCCAAGTCACACATACGTATATATAATTATATATATATATATATATATATATATATATATATATATACACGTATGTCTGAATTTTTTTTTTAAGTTTCAATTTGTTTCATGATACCAACAAAATGCATACTTACTCTTTCTACAGTATAATTATACAATATAACTTTCACGTTATAGAATTTTCTTCGTTGTAAATTTTTTGCAATGAGTTCTGTTAAATTTTGTAATATGCTTTATTGATCTTAAACATAAAAAAAAAAAAGAAAAAGAAAAAAAAAACGAATGTCTTACGAATAAATTAAGAGATTTTTTTTATTCCAAATGTATAACTCTATAAAATGGAAAATATAGTTATAGATCTTTATATATTATAAAAGATTTATCAGATCGTTTCTATATTATATATTTGTATCTTTTAATACAATTTTTATTGTATACATCTTTTTTGTTAAACATATATTACACAAATTTCATTTAACGTATGATATATTCAGAAATATACGAAGCAAAAGTTGAATATCTCGTTAACGGGACACCCTTTATATATATGTACGTACATGCATACATGCATGCATCGATTTTATTATTCCCAAATAATTGAAGTACTACCTCTTACTCTCCATTAATCATTTATAAATGATTAACCAATTAACTTCGAAGACGTGCCGACTAAATCATCCGAAGATTTTATTACAATTTTCTTATAATATATTACTTATACACCGCATACATTTGTTTCATTCACCAATAAGTCACATTACATAATTTAAACATATTTTATATAGATACTATGATTACATTGATTATCATCAAAGTTAATAATCCAATTTAATAGATTATAATGAATTTGAAATTTCTTCATGGGGAATAAAACAAAAGAAAGAAAGAAAGAAGAAAAAAGAAAAAAGAAAAAAAGAGGAAAGAAAAGAAAAAGTAAAGAAATCCTTTTAATGTGATATGACAAACAAAAGGAGAGGTGCACAAATGAAAAATAAATTGAATTATTGTCGTACATAATATAAATCAAACAAATGTGTATATATATATATATATATATATATATTTATTTATTTATTTATGTATGTATATATGTATATATGTAAGCATGTATGTATGTATGTATGTATGTATGTATGTATGTATGTATGTATGTGTAAGGACGAGTAAGGTATCCCTTCTTGGGCTGCCAATTTGCATGACCGATGATCGGTCACCACTATAAGCGATTCGCTAGAGTGCATCGTTATTATGCACTCTCGAGATACCGATCAAACTGTCAGTAATAACAGTCGCACGAGCTGTGCGCGTACGCGAAGGCAGCCCTCGTGTTTATTAAATTACGTCAAATTATTGGTACTCTTCAAGGGGCTTACATTATATCAGAAGAGAGAAATCCTAGATCGTAGTCCTTCCACGTAATATCGTCCACCCTCTCAGAAGAGATATTATACGGGAATCGAAAAGATGTTTATCGTTGATTTGAAAAGAAAAGAAAAATAAAACAAAAAAAGAAAAAAGAAAAAGAGAAAAGAACAAAAGAAACGAAAACGAAATAGAAGATTATAAAACAAAAAATTAAAAAAATCTATACCCCTTCATTATTATACACATACATACATATATATATATATATATATATATGATGTATGATGTATATATAATCCACGGATATTATATATTGTAATTAGGGGTATAGATATATTATTAATTATTTAATATATTTATATAAAATTATTTTATAATATATATATATATATATATATATATATACACATATATAATATTATTGTTATATTACATATATTATAAAATAATATATTTTGTTGCAATTATAATATACATAATAATTAATATATAATTATATAATAAATAATAAATTCCAATTTTTTATATATATATATATATATATATATATATATATACATATATATATTGTATAAGAAAGTAAATGGATAAATGTTTATCGTAATATTTATATTTAGTATAACATTTGAATGTTAATTTTCCACTTTTATTCATTTTCAGATCGATAGACGAAGGGCTGAAGAAGGCAAGAGAGCGGACCAATAGAAGATATCGGACTCTTCTTTAGTCTCCGACTAATCAAAAATTCATAGCCAGAGAGAAAGAGAGAGAGAGAGCAAGAGCAAAAGCAAAAGGGATAAAAAAAAGAGAAAAAATACAAAGAAGAGGAAACAATAAAGAGAAGAGAGAGAGAGAGAGAGAGAGAGAGAGAGAGAGAGATAAAACTGATTGAGAGAGACATTTTTTATTAAGTAACTTATACCCGTGAAAGTCAGCCATCCAAACTCATCGTTTCTATTCGATCATTTAACGAACATAATACGATCTCTTATAGAACGAGAGAAATAAAGAAATAGAAATAAAATAAAAAGAAGAATAGGAAAGAGAGAAGGAAAGAATAGGAAAAGTTCGAAAAAAAACTTATACTCTTTGGGATAATTTGATATTAAATGAAAACTTTATTTTTAAAAAGTGTAAAAATTAATTAAAACAACGACAAAAACAAATATATATATATATATATATATATATATATATATATATACATATATTAACAAAAAAAAATTGATCTTCTTACGAAGGAATATTTTTCATAAAAAAAAAATATAAAAGAAAATTTCCACATTTTGAACATTGTATTTAAATGATAAGAGAAAAGTGTTCACATCTCGAATGAATTGATTGACGGAATAAATTTCTCCCTTTGAGATTTGACATTTTTTATTCTTCTTTTTTTTTCATTTTTTTTTTTTTTTCAACCGATAAAGAAAAGAAGTTAAAAATTTGTCCAAGAAATTTTACTCACCGTAAATTTTCATAATATATTTCGAACGAACGAATGAACGAACGAATGAACGAACGAACGAACGTGAAAGCATGATGATTTCCGTTAGGCTTATTATCACGAGAGATAGGATTGGATAGGACGAATGAAAGCTTGAAAAAAAAAAAAAGAAGAAAAAAGAAAGAGAATGAAAGAGGAAGAAATAGTAAAAGAAAAAAAGGAAAACGGATAGTCGATTAGATTGTTCGCGTTGAATAGAGATCAGAAATAGAGAAATGGAAAGAAAATAAGTAAGAGATAGATAGAAATAGAGAGAAAGAGAGGGGGAGAGAGAAAGAGAGAGATAAAGATAATAGACGAATAGAAAAAGAGATATAAAGAATAGAAGAATAGAAGAAATAAAAGTGAGCATTTAATTAATTAATTAATCTCATAATGGATTATAGATAATAAGATGAATGCCATAATAATGACCAAGTTTTTGTGGTTGTACTTAAGTCATACTTTTCTATTTTGACCCTATTTTAATAAATAAAACTTAGCTTAGATATAAGTTTATCGCACGATACAAGTGCATACATATTAATTAATTATGTCCGTGTTATGTGCGTT
>NC_060962.1:6514231-6551731 GCF_910589235.1 Vespa crabro
TTTGTGATCGATAAGAAATTGTTCATTTCTCAGTTTCTTTTTCTTTGTCTTTTTTCTTTTCCTTTATTTTTTTTATTTCTTTTTTTTTCTAATTTTTTTTTTTTTTATACCTTCTTTCACTGCTTATCTAGATAATAAGTTATGTACCCTATAAAAGAGTGTTTCAATAAAAATGACAACGAAATTTTTCTATCGATTCTTAAGATTTTCCCGCACTTTTTGCACCCACCAATTTTGCAGGATTATCTGCAATCACGAGCGTTAAATTGCTACAAAGGGATTAATTTGTTCGTCTTGTTTGATTTGTTTCTCTTTTTTTCTTTTTATTGTTTCTTTTTTTTTTTTTTTTTTTTTTATTGTTTTATTTTATTTTTGTTCTTTTTTTTTTGTTCGTTTTAATCCAAGTAAAATTTATACAGTGATATATAAATTTTCTCTATTTACAAGATTTACGAATTTGCGAATGAATTTTAAAACATTTCACTTTGTCAGATTAATTTTCAATTATTATATATATATATATATATATATATATATATATATATATATATATATATTTATAATAATTATATATATAATAATTTTTACATAGATTAATATAAAAAAAAAACTTGAGATTTTATATATATATATATATATATATATAAAACGTCCTTTTTATATCAATTTAAAAAATTATTCAATGATATATAACTATTTTCAACTTACAAGAGAAAATTCATAAATGGATATTGTACATAAAATAGCCTTTTGAACATTTCCTGTCGATGGATAAGTTTACAAATTCGAATAATTGCGATATTTTAAGAATATCGAAAATACATTCGAGAAATAAATTTTCTTTTGTTATTTCCACTCCTTTCAACAATCCTTTATTTTATTTATCAAAGCTCAAATCTTGTAATAATTATTCAAACGAGAAATATGACTTAATTCATCGAGAGGTTATCTCATATTCACGGAACTAACCGGATTGGTCGAGAATATCGACCAATGAGAGAAACTCTTGAAAAGTAGTCTTGTTTAGTCAAAGCTAACCAAGAAATAGAATGATTTAAATTTCGAAAATGACAATTTAATTATCGATTAGTATATTAATTTCATTTTCGTTGTTCCATTATTAATCATGGACTTTAAACAGACGAGTGAACGTTTTAAAAGAAAATAATAATATCTCTTGTGACTTCTTAATTCCCCATAAAATTTTATTATATATATTGTGATTATATCTAACCTCATATTTCAATCATGACCATTTAATTTGCAAAGATTTATAATAATTATTAATTTAAACAATAAAATTTCTCATATCATGGCTAAATTATGTGACAATGTAGTTTTATGTAGAGGATTGCCCGAACAAGTACCAATGGAGGACAATTATTTGGATACTTTAAAGTCAGCTGGTTACAATTGTGATTATTTGTATACCTCACGATTTGAATTCATTAACAGTTCAGATTTGAAAACGTGCTTGCAAATGCCCGACAATTATCATGGTAATATATATATATAAAAGTTCAAGGTTCATTATATAAAATTTGTTATAAACAATGACATTGTTTTAATGTAGGTTTAATATTGACTAGTCAACGTGCTGTAGAAGCAATACGGCAAGTATTCAAGAACGATAAAAAATCTCTAATTCCATGGAAAAAATTACCAACATATTGCGTTGGCCCTGCAACTTCTTCTCTCGCAGAGAATTACCTTGGCTCAGAATGTTGTCTAGGTAGTCAATCTGGTAATGCCAATGATCTAGCAGAGATCATTATTTCTGATATAAAAAAGATATCAAAACCGCTATTATACCCTTGCAGCGAGATAGCACGCGAAACCATTGAACAAGTTCTTTCCAAAAATAGGATAAATCTACACAAACTTGTTGTTTATCGGACCATAACCAGGGAATCGTTAGAAGCTGATTTCTTAAATATCATTGGTACTGTACCAAAAATATTTGTCTTTTTTAGCCCATCTGCTGTACAATCTATTTTATCTGTATTAAAGAAATATCCTAATAATATAAAAAATATCAAAGCAGTAGCAATTGGACCTGTAACAAAACAAAGCTTAATAGAGTCTGATTTTACAATTTATGCCACTGCATTGAAACCAAATCCGGCAAGTTTATTGGAAGCTATTAACAATGCTGGCTGTGCCAATGATAACTTGGAAATTAAATAATATATGTAATATTATTTTTGTTATTATTTTTGTAAATATGTTATATATTATTGATATAATATGTGATAACTAAAAAAACTATGTAATATATGTGATATTATTTTTGTTATTATTATTATTATTGTCAATATTTTACTTATTAATGATATAAGTATTTATTAACTAAAACAATTCTTATTGAATAAAGTAAAATAAAGAAAGAAAAAAGATTAATTACGATATATCTATCGCCGACTACATATACTTTTTAACAATTTTATTAAGCATAATTATCTCATACAAAAATAAGATTACATCAAAACTATACAATTTTTAAAAATTCTCAATTACAATTATATTAATGCCATATATATATATATTTATATATATTTATATATATATATATATATATATGTTTCGAGCATTTGACTTAAAATTTAAGCTTAATTTAATTACTTAAAAATAATAATACAGTAACATGAAAGCGCTAAAAAAAATAATTATTGAGAATACTCTATGCATTAGATTTTAACATTTTTATAGAGTATTATAACATCTAATATATTTTACTATAAGATATATTACATCTTCAGTTTAATTGCTGAAATTTTGAATATAATACAAAGACCTTTTTAATTAACAAAAGAGATTATACGTTAATAAGAAGAAATAATCGTGTTTCAGTCTTTTCTGTTAATCTTTATAAACAGAATATTTATATATATATGTATACATATATATATATATACATATATATATATATATATACACTTATATATATATATATACATATATATATATATATATATATACACTTATATATATATATATACATATATATATATATATATATACACTTATATATATATATATATATAAGTGTATGTGTGTATGTGTGTGTATTACATATAAACATTTTTGATGCTATTCAAAAAATATATATTTGGTTACGTAAATATAACGCGATCGTATATTTAAAATATTAAAAAAATATTCAAATCATGCGATGCGGATATTAATATTTAAGTTAATATCTACTTCTATTTACCACATTACCAAGAAGGCACGAAATATCTTGTCCAACGATAGTAGATTGATTTGCATAATAAGGCTGAGGAGCATTTCCTCCATTATTATATTTCATTTGAACGGCCGTTTCATAATCTGGTGCTGGCCTGTATGATGGTAATAAGGCACGTAAATTATTAATTTCAGTAGAAGAAACCGAGACCACGGGATAAGGAGAAGTTGAAAGATCATTGTAACTTGTCCAATGCATATGATCGTCTACCGTTCGATTTTCCATAGATACCGCTTGTTCCCCAGAATCATTCGTGTCGCTATCCTATAAATACATATATGAATAATAATTAATTACACTTTTACTTTTAAAGTTCCGATCATACATTAAAACCTTTGATATTATTTTCTTATATATATTACTTACAAAATATCCATTATTAGATCTTTCTGAAGGTCGTGATTCTTGATGTTGCATATAAAATGTATGTTGTGCTATACAAAGACGCCATACATATTTCGCATCGCGCGACTCATTGAATATAAATTGTTTTGCATCTTCGCTCTCAGACTGACATTCTATTCTAAATGTTTTTTTATGATTTATCACATTACTAATATCTTTCCATCTGATAAATAAAGGCCCATATTAAATTGATAAATATCATTTGTTAATATTAATATCATTTATTAATATTTTTCTCATTCCGGCGTCAAGAATATAATTACCTGTAAAAGTGCGTTGTTTGAGATTTAGGACACACCAACATAATTCCATTTAAAGATACACCGAGTATAACTTCTGAATTATTGCTATCCTGCAATTGATAAACTTATTAAATTAAATTTTATAAATTGGTAGAATTATTACAATTGATATACCTTTGCAGGAAATGTTTCATTACCATATCCTTCTAATTGCATAACTACAGAAATATATAATTCTTCAGCTGCCGCCTGTGTTACTCCAATCAAATTTTTATATTGACAGACTGCATTATGCAATAAAATATCTAATCCACCTGGTTCTGATTGTATTACATCCTTATAACATAAAGATAATTACATATATATATATATATATATTACATTTATATATTAAATACATCTATAATAGCAAATTTTATATCTCACCTTGGGAAAGAAGGTACATTGTTGCAAACATTCTGTCGTATGTCTTTCTGTATTGTAATTACCAAACTCAGCTTGCATCGAATAGCTTGCTAAGAGACTAGCTTGTCTAGAATTACAATGAATTCTACCTTCTAGTACATCACTTTTTAACTGAAGGTAATAATGATACCTTTATAAAAAGAAAAAAAAAAAAAGAAAGAAAGAAAAAAGAAAATGAAATCATTTTAGCATCAATAGTTTAATATCTGTCTTCAAGATAATCATTAATTATTAGAAAATTCGTTTACCTCGTCATTTCGTCCTGTATAAATTGAACATCTGTCACATAGTACATAATTCTTAGGTATAAACTAAAATTCTTAGCTTCTTTCTCAAGTTGCCGTTTTAATGGTTTATCCATGTCTACCCAGCGAGGAGAAGGAGAACCATGTCGGCTTATATAACGTAATCCAAAAAATTCAGGCTGTACAAGGCCTAATCTTTGTACGATATTATCCAGGCATTCTTGACCCAAACTGTCAATATTTAAAGTACATTCTATCGACGTGGTGTCCAATAATTCTATACATATTACATATTGATTTTTGGACACTACATTATATTGACGGCTTCTCTTTAAATGAAATTTGAACGGCATCGTAATGGTATAGAAAACTACAAAATAATTATCGACAATTGTTACATCTCGTAGAACACAAATAGAGTCGTTAATAAAAATATATATATATATATATATGTGTGTGTGTGAAATTATTTCACTTACATTTCGTTATTTTACGATTTATATACATTAGAGAAGCATATTTTAAATAATGAATAAGAAAATCAATCGATTATTGTAATTTCACATTTCGTAATCTAATTACGAAATTATCTGTCAAAACATACGAACATTCTTAACCTCTTGCTACAACTTATGAAATAATTCTGACGTTTAAGAAAAATTCCTTATGATAACAACGAGTCACTTCCTTATCGATCTTTTGCATCCTACACTTGAACTGATATCAATCACATAAATGAGATCAACAAAATGTAAGATAAACTAACAAATAATTTTCTCTTTGAAGTACAAATAATTAAAATTTATACCAACAGCACATCTCTCGGGCATATTTAAAACGATTCGATAATCGCTAATATATAAATTAATTTTCATAACTCATTTATATGCAAATTCACTTTTTTGCTTACTGACAATGCTATACTGTCAAAATACCTTTCCACATTTTCCGCATTAATAGAAAAATCACACGACGCCATATATGCAGAAATATCCGAAATTCTTGATTGGAATTTAAACATCACAGTGGTATATCATATATATTTGTAAATCAATGACCGAACAGAATCATAGATCATCGACATCATCGAATATGTGTAAAATAAATGGTTTTAGAAGACAAAGAGGCAGACGTTTTAGATTACCATGTTTTGTCCTTTTTTTTTCTTTTTTTTCTTTTATTTTTTTTTTTTTTTTTTTTTTTTTAAGGAAAATATGATTGGTCAAAGTGTTTCCATGGTAATGGACCAATGCCGCAGTATACGGAATAAGTGCCAATAGGTACTTAACAGTATATCCATTACGACCATTACCGTGGCAAATTGCACGTTCATTCGTTTATCGATAATTGTTAATTTTCGAAGAATCTTAAAATATAATAATTAATATGACGGATTATAATTTAAAATTTAATTTGCTAATTTTAATAAATTATTTACCATGGGTTCTTAAAATTATTTCTACGGTATTGAATAAGACAAAGAAGGAATATGATAACCTAAAATTCCCCTCTTCTTCTTCTAGTGTTTCATATTTTTACTATAGTGAACAATACATATATATATAAAATTAATTTTACATGTAACGTATCGCGTCGATACGTATAGGCGGATTTACAAATTCAATTTAAACGTAGCCGCGAGTTAACATAAGCCCCTCCCCGTTGAAATATGTTGGCTGCTTTTAAGGAGAATCGACCATTGGGATGGCTCGACGATATCGTATGACTCGGCGGTTCGTGCGATGGCGCCATCTTAAGGATTCGAGCAATTCCGTGGAGGATCGGCAATCTCCGGCCGATGATTGCCGAACGCACATTACTATTTTCAGGCACACAAGGCACCTCTTGACGGGTTTTCAATAAGTGAAGGAGAGAGAGAGAGAGGCCGATCTGTATTTCGTGCGAAGGGGGGGAAAACATTTTTCCTTTTTTTTCGTTCCTTGTCATTGAAGATCTACCGTACGGTATACAAGGGCTAAAAATCTTAGTCGTCCGTGTGCACGAGCGCATTCGAGAAGGCGAAGAGAAAGAGAAAGAGAAAGAGAAGAGAAAGAAAGAAAGAGAGAAAAAGTCAGAGAGAGAAAGAGAGCGCGCGCGAGCGAGCGAGCGAGCGAGCGAAAGAGAGAAAGAGAGCGATAAAGGAAAAGATGCTCGATCGTCGTCGGGTTTCGTCGGTTCTCGACGCCTGACGAGGTCGCGCTCATCGTCTCCGTCGTTCGTCGGCGAAAATGAAAGAAGCTCGTCGTCGTCTCTACGAGCAGCTGATGGCGGCCGAGTGCCGTTCGAGCCTCCTCCGACGTTTCTCGCGTGCGCGTTCCTAGTGTGTGAGTGCGTTCATATTATTATACAAAATTCACGGAGGAAAGTGCCGAGAGACGACGCTTGCCGAACATAGGAATATAAAAATACGACTCGTGTTAAAAACGCCGCGTACCTGTGCCCCCCTGTGCATATGATCTAGAAACAGAAAGAGAAACAGATAGAAAGAACGACAGAGCGAGAGAGAAAGATAAAGAGAACAAGAAGGAGAGATAGAGATAGAGCGCGAGAGAGAGAGAGAGAGAGAGAGAGGGAAAGGCAGAGAGAGAGAGAGAGAGAGAGAGAGAGAGATAGAAGAAAAGAGACGCTTTTCGTACGGACAGAGACCGCCCCTGGCTCGCGCGAGCTATTTCGTAACGGTGCTTCGTACAGCCAGAGTCGACACGCAAGCACGACTGCTCGGTAAGAATCCCCCGCCCCCGCCTCCCCCCATCATCGGCCATCCGCCATCTCCCCCGTCCTCTTACGGCCTCCTCTTCAAGAGAGGAGTCTCCTATTCGAATCCGCCGGTGCTCTCTGTATTTTCCATCTAATTCTTCGATTCTCCGTCGAGAGAGCAAACCGGTGAGAGCGCTGCGTGCGTGAGAAAGAGAGTGTGTAAGTGTGTGCGCGTGTGTGTGTGCGTGCATATATGTGTATGTGTGTAAGAGAGAGAGAAAGAGAAAGAAAGAGAGAGAGAGCAACGATTTGTATGTGGTGGCGTGTGTGTGCGTGTTTTAGATAGAGTGAGAACGTAGTAGTGGGAGGAAGATAGGAAGAAGGGTTAATACGTGTATGCGTGCGTGCGTGCGTGCGTACTTTGCGTCCGTGCAAAAGAGTAAGAAAGGAGAAAGAGAGAGAGAGAGAATAAGTAAGTAAAGAAGGAAGGGAGGGAGGAGAGACCGCCGACCACCCTTCGCTCGCAGGTAGCCTAGTTCATTATCCGCTCGTAGTGAGCAAAAATAATTTACGGACGACGCTTCGGTTTTACGGTGTAGGTGGAGAAGCCTCGACACATAAGAGGGGAAACACACAGGGCGTGCGTGGCCTCCCCTTCCCCCGCGTGTGACAACGCCTAACGAGAAGGAGAAAGAGAGATAGCGCGCGCGCGCGCGCGTTCTCTCAAAGTAGAAAGAGAGAGAGAGAGAGAGAGAGAGAGAGAAAAACGAGAGCCTCTTTACTCGGGACGAGAAAGAGAGAGAAAGAAAGAATACGACGACGCACGACGATACGACGAGTTGCCGGCGGTAAGCGAGAGCTTCGAGCGAGAAAGAGATACAGAGAGAGAGAAAGAGATACAGAGAGAGAGAAAGAAATAAAGAGGAGTTATATAGAGAAGATAGAGATATATAGAGATAGATAAAGAGAGAGACAGAGAGAGAGAGAGAGAGAGAGAGAGAAAAGATTCCTTCCTGGACGGATTTAGATGTTCGAGAAGTATTAACACAACGTCCACCTCATCCATTCTCGTCGTCATCATCATCATCATCATCATCATCTTCTTCGGTTAGCTCTCAATGGATCTATTCGAACAGCGACACCCATAATCCATCGACACGTCGACATCTCGAAGGAAAGATATCTTTCCTCGCCTATACCACCCCCTGCATTACCTCCCTTCTCTCTTTTCCTCTTCTCCCGGTTACCACCTTCTTCTCTTCTCTTCTCCTCTCCTCTCCTAATCTCCTCTCCTCTCCCTCTAGCACCGCGGCGGGCGCGTGCTATGCACGACCGAAACGCGACCGTCGACCTTCTCTGCCGCAGGAACGCGTGAACAGTAGGTTACCGTGTCCAGGTATACCACGTGCTCTCGATTCGCGTTAGTGTATTCTACTACCTACGTTACTAATAGTGTACGTACGTGTACCGTGTACGTGTGTGAGCGTGAGTGTGTATGTGTATGTGTGTGGTAGGTGTACGTACGTGAACGTGCGTGCGCCGCGCGCGTGTCCTACTACGTGTGTGCGCGTATATGTGTATATGTGTGTGTCTGCTATCTCTCTGTGTGTGTACGTACGTACGTGCGCGCGCGCGCGTGCCATCGACATCACTTAGAGAAGCTCATCTACATCCATCCCCCTTCTTACCTGTTTTACTTAATATTGTGAAAGTGCAGTGAGTCGTAATATCGACGTAAACGTCCACGCGGAATGCGGCCTCCTCGAGGTGGACGACGCCATCGTCTCTAATCGCCGTCGCCGCAAACGCCGCCACCGGCGTCGTCGATCGTCGTCGTCGTCGTCGTCGTCGTCGTCGTCGTCGTCGTCGCCGCCGTCGTCGTCGTCGTCGTCGTCGATCGTCGTCGTCGTCGTCGTCGTCGTCCGGTAAATCGGGGCACGAACGTGTAAAGTACAATCGTTCAAGACGACGACGAGTTAACCCTACAGATACTTAGAGTGCCTCCGAGTACGATTCCCAACATGTCGTCAGGGACTTTCGTCGATCGGATAGATCCCTTCGCTAAGCGATCGCTTAAGAAGAAGTCGAAGAAGTCCCAGAGTTCCTCGCGATATAGAAACTCACAGGACGTCGAGCTACAACAGCTACCACAGCTCAAAGGTTAGTTACTTTTTTGTCTCTCTTCATTTTCTTTCTTTTTCCTTTTTTTTTCTTGCTTTTTCTTCCCCCCAAGCACTCACCCACCTTCACATCCTTTTCTTTTTATTAGTTCACTGTCTTACTTATTTACACACGCATATATAAATATATGTGTGTATGTGTGTGTGTATATATATACATATATGTATATATCTTGGCTCCTGTGCTTTTTGCACTGATTCATTTTTCAGTATTATATGTAATATCATGCAGGGATGCATGATCTCTGATAAATTGCCATTCCTATTTCCATGTAACACTTAGAACTTTAGAAGAAATTAAGTAGTGAAATTTTTATCGTTGTACCTTGTAGGAAACATTTGTACCATAAAGGATTCCATCTTCACATTGAATAAGTAATGAAGTATTATACAAGCAGAAAATCTTGTAAATATACATTACTTAGATATTTCAATCAATATAGAATTATTTTTGAGTATCTACATGTATTTGAAATTTATGGATATCCAATTAAGTCTTACAACTTTTTAAATCAAGTCCAGGAATCTCATAATACTAGTTTTATTTTTCACATTATAGATAAGGATTCTGCTCTGTTTTAAAATACATTAATCATTTTTCATTAGACAAATAATCATTTAATGAATCTATTGATATTTTAGATCATGTTGCAAACTCTAATAAAGTTACAGTTCATTGCAACGTTGAATAATTTTACTTACATTTTTTATTATCAACTATTTTATTAACTACATTTATTATTATTAACATTAGTATCATATTCTAAACTTTATTTTGTATTTATATATAACACATAGCAAAGTATAATTTATTTAACTTACAAAGTGACTTCTTTCTGACATGATGGTTGGTGCAAGATAACCTCAAAATTGTCTCTGTAGTAAAATCCATATTAGACACTAATTTTCATCTAGAGAAGTTTATTAATTTGACAAAATTGTGTTATAATTAATTGAAAAATAAATATACGAATGTTTAACATTATATTAGGTAATTAAAATCAATAAATTGCATAGAAATACGATTCGTTTTTAGTCGTGCAAGTACCAATTCTATGTTTAGAACTTTTGTTTCTCCTCGAGAAAGAAACGAGATATGTTACGATACTATATCGATAATGTACACAATATATATATTTATTTATTTATTTATTTATTTATTATATATATTTATATATAAAGTCATTATAAAAATATGTTAACTTATCATCTTTAATGATTACATGATAATAGTCTGTTGGAATTAATAGAAGCAATATTATATAATAAAATATAGATCTGAAAGAAATTCTTAAGAAATTACAATTGAAGATTTCTTTTGAAACTGTCAAATATTACATATAATTCATGATTATAACGTACTTGTTAGAATAATGTCTTTCATTTTTTGTGTTTCCCTTTGAATATATTTTATGTTATTCCTTTAGTCTTATTTTATACCAACAAGTATCATTTTATAATCGCAATAATTATATGCATTAAAATATAATTCTATGATAAGAATATATCTATGAACACAAGATAAAAATGAATATGTTACAGAACTTTAGCTGACTAATAAAAATATCTTAATTAAAAGAAAAAGAATATTATCTTTAATCATTTTTATATTATGACACATAATAAAGATACAGTGTTTAAGCAAATTGAGAACTATATTCTTGATTAAAAGATTGTATTGATACAACGGTATCTTTGTAGGTGGGAATATCATAAGATATGCGACAAAATAATCTTAACAAAAGAGAAATAAACATTCCAATGCATGCTATTACAATTCACATTGTATACAATGTATTCAGTGTATAGTTTGATATAAAAATTAATGGGAATTAAAATTATGAGAAATTTACAGACATATGAACATCTCCCTTATGTAATGTAAAAAACATAGTATGATTTTACCACATAATAACCTTGAATTTTGTTATCTAATCTTGATCATTAATTATTTTTAAATTATCTGAACGTGAAATATAATTCAAAAGAAGAATTAAAATAATATCCTAGAAGAATAATGAATTAGTAGAAAGGAATCTGTATTTGCAATCATTCTTATTTATTTTTCTTTTTGCTACACATAATCAGAAATCATTAAAAAGTTACAAAGCAGACAATGTTGAATTTGGCATTAGTACATATTTCAATTATAATTATGACCCCCGAAGGAATCTCGGAGTGGACTTAAAATAGAAGATGAAATTAACGACTGCCAAAAGTATTTTCCTTTCTTTAAAAACTTATATCTCAATTGTTCGCATTCATAATCATTGCGTGTTCGCATCACTGGACAGTTAATAATCACTTTAATGAGCGGTTAAATCTTTATTACAGTCTTTCTCATTGTCTAATGACGAACATCACGATTTCCACTCAATTTTTCTTCTTTTTCTCTTTATTCTACCATTTATAAGTAACGAATTTTTAGGGCAGGGAGCACACGTACGAAAGTCGTCGCTGCTTTGACCTAGAAACTTAGAGTTTGTTCGAACGATGAACGGTTACGCGAAATACAAGCGTCCACCTTGCAGTCGTTCACCTCTGCCAATAAAACGGCAGTGGTCTTCGCTCTCCCTCTCCTACCTACTTCCTTCACTACTCTCTTCCTTCTCTTTCTTCCTTCCCCCCTACCATTTCTTCTTTTATCGCTTTTGCTTACCTTCCCCTAAGTCTACGTTGCCGACACATAACCTATGCGTATACGCACGTGCGTACCCACGCCCTTGATATCGTTGATTACGCGTATTACTTTACCGATCGTAATTTGTAATTAACTACTTTTTTGCGTGTGTTTCTCTATGTAATAAAAATACATTCGAAGAATTGAGCAATAAAATACTTAAGTAAAAGTAAAATAAATTTGTAAGCTTACACTTATACGCGATCTTTACTGTAAACACAAATTTGCGTGTTAAAAATATTTTGCCACGTGACTCTTGGTGTCTTGTGTTTTTTTCTTTTTCATTTTTTTTTTTTATCTTCTCATCGGATAAATCGTCTCTTTGAATTTGTCCGCTCTTATCTAAGAATATTTATACGCGGACGATGATTGGTCAATTTTCGAATGAACGATTACGCCCACCATTTTTAAATGTTCCTCTTTATGTACGGAGTAAAGCGATGATTTCCATTAAATTTCGACGGAATGTTTTTACGAAAGCTAAGAAGAACGCGTGTCAAGGCCATCATTTTTAATAAGAATTATAATTTTTGTATAGATTTATATCGGTACATAAAACGATTTTTGAACTTTGAAATCTATCGTACGTTTGTGTTTCGTCGCTACTATTTCCCCATCTCTCCCCTACCCTTTTCTTTCTCTCTCTCACTCTTTCTTTTCTTTTCCATTTATCTTTTTTTAATTATAATTAATATAGATCTTTATCGATAGAAATAGAAATTTTTGAACTTTGAAATCTATCATACGTTTGTGTGCTTCATCGTTAATATTTCCCCCCCCCCCCCCTCCGTTCCGCCCTTTTCATTTATCTCTCTTTTTATTACTTTTAATCATTTGCGTAGATATATTTTCATCTCGATAAGCCACTGTCGATCAGGTTGCTTTTGAACGTTGAAGATACTACCGCACGAGAGGCATATTTTCCTTCTCTTCTTCTTCTTATTCTTCTTCGCTTTACGGCGAGGCCAACCTACGAGAATAAACCTTATTTAGAAACACGTAGGTGTATGCTCGATGATGTCTGCCCACATTTCACGGTGGCTCACGATCCGAAGCCAAAGTAGTTACTTATTTGAAAATTTTCTGTATCAACGGATAGCAGCGAGGCCGTAATTTAAATGGATATCCTTCATTACGCGATCATAAAGGCAATTATCACGATGCCATTATTACGAATAAAAATTTCGATAATATTTAATTGGAGAGTTCTTAATTTTACCATCGATATGCAGTGGAATTTTCAGAGATTTCTTTTCTCTCTCTCTCTTTCTCTCTCTCTTTCTCTCTCTCTCTTTCTCTCTCTCTTTCTCTCTCTCTCTCCTTTTTTTTGTCACCCATCTCGCCATATTGTTCCATGAATTATCAAGTAATGATCGATTTTCATTAATTCGATGAATATCGAGTAATGGTGAATTATTGGATCATATTTTATATATATATATATATATATATATATATATATATATATATATTGAATTTATTTAAACGATATTTCTGATTTTGTATATACTCTAATATGAATATTTATGTATGTATGTATGTATGTATGTGTGTATATATATATATATATATATATATATACATATATATGCATATGCATGTACATGATACTCGATTTTTAATTAACGACACTCGATGTAAACGTCAGATCGATAAGAACCTTCGATAGAGCCTATATTAAATTTTACAAGCAAATGCAGATAATGCTGCTAAAGCTCGTTAGCTCCTAGTTAATCCATTAATTCTGGATTGTAAACTTTTTTAACAGTAATGATTCATCGTTTTCATCGTTACTCTCTCTCTCTCTCTCTCTCTCTCTCTCTCTCTCTCTCTCTCTCTCTCTCTCTCTCTCTCTCTCTCTCTCTCTCTCTTTCTCTCTTTCTCTCATTTTTCTTCTTTTTTTTTTCTTTTCCATTTTTTTATTTTTTTTCTTTCTTTTTTTTTTTTTTTTGGTAAGGTCTTAGAATAATAAGCTTCGATTCGATGCAAGTGAGAAAATCGCATTCTTTCGATATGCCACGAACAAAGCAATTCGACTGAGCGAGTCGTATGGGGGAAAAAAAAGGTAGAATAAAGAAAAAAAGACAAAAAATTGCAATGTCATCGACCACACACATACACAACATGGCATGACATCGAATTCGATCGGTGAAATTTATTGTCGACGGTAGATCTTGATAAATCGCGTGTCGTAAAAAAAAAAAAAAAAAAAAAAAAAAAAAATGACGAAGAAAAAAAAAAGTAGAATAGTCAGGCAGGTCATACAGAAACTTAAGGAAAAATTGAATGTGTGATTTTAAAAAAGGAGAAAAAGAATTTGCGTAAAACTGCTTTATCGTTTTTGTTTCTCGTACACCATTGTTCGTCCAATCATTGTTCGTCATATTCGTTCGGACGGGAATTTTGAAGTGATCGGTCAACAAAGAAAATAAGGATTAATTGCGTAATGATACATGTGCAAGTCATCAAATTTTTAATGCTTTTTTTTTTTTTTTTTTTTTTTTTCCTAATGTAACAAATTTTAATCGTTCGCGTGTTCTTCTCTTTCGCACTTTTTTCTCGAACATATGCCGGCAGCACGCCGCCGAAATTTCTTTTATCGTACACATAGACACACACACACACAGACACATCTCTGTATGATCTCTGACGCGCTTAGAGGTTTGATTATTTCACATCATCGGTCTCTCAATCAGGATCGATCGGATTTTCTCTCATCCGTAAGAGCTTCGTCAGTATATAAACAATCTCAATGCGATTTACGGTCGAACGTAATCAGTCCGGGTCAATCGTCCTTGAATCATTATTTGTAACAAACGTGAAATTCACAGGAGATGAATGAATCGCTCGAAATATTAAATCGGTTACACGTATTTATGTTACAACCCCTTCCCCATCCCTTTCCCCCTCCTCATTTGTTTGCGTGTATCCGTATGTGTGTGTGTGTGTGTATATCTCTTCTTTGCGCACGCCCTCGCAAATTTTCACATAATATATTATAAATAATAATTTATAATAATTTTTTAATAATAATTTTATAATATATTATATTATAAATTTAATATATATATATATATATATATATATATATATATATATATATACATTATAAAATCGAATGTTTCATATGGAAACGATCTAAGAATTTCTAAAAGTTTCAATTTTTTTTTTCTCTTTCTCTCTCTCTTTTTTCTTTTTTTCTTTTTCATTCGTTCTGTTTTTTCTCGCTCATAGGCACATATATCATCGTTGTCGTCGTCGTCGTTAGACATTATATCGAGTTTCACCTACGCTCGTTCCGTTGCTACCATACGACACTTATATACTTGCACCGTATGTGTTCTCTCTCTCTCTCTCTCTCTCTCTCTCTCTCCCTTTCTCTCTCTCTATCTATCTATCTATCTCGATCCAATCGCTTTATACAAACGTTTTTCCACTTGTCGCGCGCGCACGAGATTGAACTAATTTCGTACACTCCCTATTTCCTGCAGTGCCAGCGGGCAAACCAATGTCCGTGTCCGAATAGACATCATCTTTTTCCTTTTTCTTTTTCTTTTGCACATATGTAATCTTATTTCTTCTTTTTTTCTCTTATTTTTCTTTTCTTTTTTTTTTTTTTCTTTTTCTTTTTCTTTTCTTTTTGTCAAACCGCGTATTTCCTCGCTCCCCCTTTCCACCTCTTAAAAAAAGAAAAAAACGTCAACGTACGAATATTTCTTGTGATTAAAGAATTTCATTCTTGAAAAATGTCAACGTATCCGTTTAAAACGAGAGCAATATACTCTTCGTACTTCGACGATATTAAACATTATTTTCTTGTTGGAACACACGACTGAATGTCAAATAAATTTTCTCTCTCTCTCTCTCTCTCTCTCTCTCTCTCTATCTATCTATCTATCTATCTTTTTCTTTTTCACGAGTGAAATTTCAATTTCTAAAGGGTGACCAATATTTCTCTCTCTTTCTCTCTCTCTCTCTCATTTTTTTTGCATTTTTTTTTTCTTCTTTTTTTACAATCAAATTTTATTTTCACTGAGTCAACATTAAAAGTAATATTAACATGTATCTGTTCTATTATTTTTATTATTTTACGTAAAAGAAAAAAAAAAAAAAAGAACTAAATTTCTCTTTCTTTCTCTATCCCCCTCCTACCCTTTTCTCTCTATTTCTATCTATCTATCTATCTGTCTATCTAAGAATTCAAAATGAATGCGAAATGTGGAACATGTAATATCCCATTTAAATTCGTGCCGTTCGAGAGAAATCTCTATGGCGATGGTGTAGCAGAAAAGTGAGAGGGGTGGGGATCGGACGGTGAGGCGGGTTGGGGAGGGAAGAGGGAATGGAGAACCCTTCGTTTAGCTCTGACTTTCTCAGCTCGCGCGAGACTGGTTGGTCCGTGGTATTACTGCGCCTATAATCGATGACGTCATTGATCGCCACGGTCATTGTCAAGATCATCGCAATGCAGGAGAGAAGGATGACACTGCGATTTTAAAACTTGGCGAGAGCTATATCTAGCTATAGTTCAAGTTAGCTCTCTCTCTCTCTCTCTCTCTCTCTTTCTCTCTCTCTTTATCTCTATCTCTATCTGTATCTCTCTCTTAATCAATATCTTAAAAATGTCGAAAATCTTGATATAACATCATGCAAATATTTCATTTATATAATCGAATTTTACGAGTACAATTCTTTTTTTTTTTTTCTTTTTTTTTTTCTTTTTTTTTTTTATACATACGTACATATGCATTTCATTCTTCTTATATACATATAATGTATTATTATATTTAATATCTATGATGAGAGAAATGCAATAATGCATTCGTATCGTCTTAATCCATAAATGTGTTGTGTTAGATGGTCGTATATGCGATCCTTTGTAAACATTATCTATTCGAGTTAATCAAAAGAAACAGAAAAAGAAACAAAAAGAAATTCTTACCCTTCGATCGTTACGAATATCGAATAATAAACTAGTGATTACTACAGGTAGAAGGAAGAAGAGAGAGAGAGAGAGGGGGGGGGAGAAAAATCTTCGTAAAACTCATCTCTCGTATGTTTGACATTGAGGTGCAGTCATTAAACGAGCGTTAAGAGAAAAGTCGCTGGGTTTACTTGGTGAAAAGTTGGGAAACGAGAGAGACTACGTGAATTAAAGAGACGACACGACGACGACGACGACGACGACGACGACGACAACGACGATAATGGCGGTGTATTAACCGAGTATAATATGTACATATATGCATACATACAGAAATACTTATGCAATATGCACTTATATACATATATATAACTTATGAATATACGTACAATGACGTGTGAATTTTCCTCGATCACATCATTTTTGTAATTTTCCTTACAAAAGAAAAGCATTAAGGAATTTTATATGTGTATGTGTGTGTGTAGGTGTATTATGTACATTCATATATATATATGTGTGTGTATACACATACACGAATGTGTATACACACACATAAATGTATACGAAATAAAAATATAAAACTATTCAAATCGATAAAAAACAAGGGAATGGCATCGATGATTTGTTTCATCTTTTTCAACGAACGCTAATTGGTGGTTTCCTTTGAATATATTATAATATATATATATATATATATATATATATATATATATATATATATATTGTTCGTTTGTATAAAAACCCAGTGCATTTATATTAGACCTTGAGATTTCTTCCATTCTATCCTTTCCTATTTTCTTTTTTCTTATTTTTTCTTTTTTCTCTTCTCTTCTTTTGTTTTGTTTTCTTGTTTTTTTTTTCTTTTCTTTTCTTTTCTTTTTTCTTCTTTCCGGCCCCATTTCTTTTTTTTTCACAATATATATCTCAGGTCGACATTAATAATCTTGTCGTAGAAGAAAAAGAGAGAGAGAGAGAGAGAGAAAAAAATGATATTGCAATGATATTGCAATGCGACGTTTGTTATTGATTTTAGTGGGTTGAGATGAGTGAGAAATTCGTATTCCGTTCGATGCATTCGAACTTATATATATATATCGAATGCATGTAATTTTATATATGTTATATATGTTATATATATTATATATATTATATATATATAAAATTACATGCATTCGAACTGGTCAGTTGTAATTCTTACGTCAGATGATTTTTTTTATGTTTTCCATCCTTTTTTTTTTTTTTTTTTTTTTTTTTTTTTTTTTTTTTTTTTTTTTTAAATTCATATCACAACACAAAGAAAAAAAAGGAAGCAAGGAAAGTTTTTGTGAAATTCTTTGTAAAAAAAAAAAAAAAAAAAAAAAAAAAAAAAAATAGAACGTAATAAACAAAAAGCATTCGTTACTTATTGGTCGATATCTTCTATCATCTGTTTTGTTTAGAGAGCTATTTAATGGATAGAAAAAGATAGCCATAAGAGTTGTTGGGGCCGTTTGAATCGATATAACGATACGCGTGCACGTTTACCTCTATAGAGATTAACGTAAAGCCAGATATATACATGGTGTGCAAAAGGAAGTCCTAGGTGAAGGAGAAAGAGTCAGTACGGTGACCTATGAGTCATTGCCGAGGTCACATTATTATCGCTCAAGTGTTCGACGTGCTTGATGAATCGTTTCTCTCTCTCTCTCTTTCTCTCTCTTTTTTCTCTGTCATCTCTTTTCATTTCCATTAGAAATTTCTACCAAGGAGTTTCCTCCTTTTTCTTAAAACAACTAAACAAGAAAATTTAATATTGGACTTCTACGATAATTTGACCGGCAGGTCATTCACCTTTGATGGATAAGAGAAAAATTTTCCTTACTATCTTTCTCCCTCTCTCTCTCTCTCTCTTTCTCTTTCTTTCTCTTTGTAATATTCCCTTCGGAACTTGTCGTTTGCCTGTAGGATTATTTAGGAATGTTTACAAGATATGTTGCGATATGGTATGCGAACGAAATTATATGTGTGTACGTATGTATAATGGATACGTACCTATGTACTTACGTACTTATGTAGTAGAATATGTATGAGAAATTATGTACAGCAAACGATGAGAAATAAAACATACGCGAGAACGACGTCGTTGCTTTCGTAAAGAATGCGTCATTGTGTTGCGTTATGTGACGTCATTGCTCTTTCGACTTCAGCTGACTGTTCTCTCCTCCCTCCTCCCTCCCTCCTTCCTTCCCTCTCTCTGTTCCTTTTTGTATTTATCTTCTCTTTTTTTTTTTTTTCGTCCTTATCTCTTTCTTTCTTTACGAAATGGTAATACACACTTCTATGATAGAATATTTAAATACATCAGAAATGAATAGGCTTTCGTAACATTTCAATTTGTAAAAATGAAAATTATTCGCACGAAATCGAATTATATCTTCATGCAATTTAAGTTCTTTTTTTTTATTTTTTTAATTTTTTTTTTTTTCAAAGGTCAAATATTTTTATTGATTAATGATATGTATTCTATATGATCATTTAATGGTCAAGAGTGGTAGTGTGTGCTTGCGGTAAATTTGATCATTATATTAGTAATTAATTATCAGGATGTTTAGTCATTTATCAAAAGTTTGATATTTTGTTAAAAATACTGATCAAACGTTCAATAATGCTGATCAAATTAAATGGTATAAATCCAAATTTTCTAAACACACACACTCATGTATGCATGCATGTACGAGGATGAGGGTTCGTTTGTAATGCTGCTCTACGTTTTAATAGTTTTTTAAACGTCGTTTTTTTCTCTCTCTTTTTTTTCTTCCTTTTTTTTCTCTTTTCCTTTTTTCCTCTGACAGAAAAAAAAAATAAAACAAAAAAGAATAAAAAAAAAAAAAAAAAAAAAAAAAAAAATGAATAAAAAAATAAAAAGAAATGACCTATGACGTTCGTTTTATCATTACCATTAATTTCTTCCCTTAATTCTTATCGTGTCATGGAAACTAGGAAAAGCCAACATGAAAATAAAAATGATTTGTCGATTAATCGCCGTCCCCCCTCCTCTCTCTCTCTCTCTCTCTCTCTCTCTGTCTCTTTCTCCCTCTTTCATTCTTCTATACGATTGTCCATTAAACTTTGATAACGCTATAAACATTAATCAATAAATGGAATGACGATCGATCGATAGGTATTTACGGTATACGATGCGCGTGCCATCGTGCCCCCGTAAAATTTATTTACTCGGAGTTAATCGGGTTTGCTCCTTCGCCGTGAAAGTTCGTTGTCGGGTCGACGCATTTTTGTCGAGAGTTCGCGATGTGAGAGTAAAAGAGAGAAAGAGAGAAAGAGATAAAAAAAAAGAAAGAGAGAGAGAGAGAGAGAGAGAGAGAGAGAGAGAGAGATAAAATGTAGGTCGAAGCGATCTTGGATGTGACGTTCGAAAGGCGTAGAGGCGCGAAGAAGTAAAAAAGAAAAAAAGAGAGAGAGAGAGAGAAAGAGAGAGATAGAGGATGGGAAGAAAAAAGGGAGGAAAATAAAAAAAAAAGAAAAGAAAAGGGAGGGTCTATTCCGTTCTTCTTCTTTTCCATTGGACGTCTTTGCTCTCTTTTTTTCTCATTCGCAATCAAAGCCAATTCTCTTTGATTTCGTTTGAAACAGACACTTCCATTTTTTTTCTCTCTCTCTCTTCCATCTTTCTTAGTAAATAATCCATTTATCTATCTTAATATTCCGATAAAGGTGTGAGGTAGAGAAAGAGAGAGAAAGAGAGAGAGAGAGAGAGAAATGTTAAAAATGAATTCTTTTTGTTCTTTTAATGTTAATTATATTAATGTTAATTGAGAAATTACTAATTAGAAATATATATATATATATATGTGTGTGTGTGTGTGTATATATATATATATATAAAACGATAGAAAAAGAGAGTAATAGAAAGAAAAGCTTTTTATCGATGAATATCTCATAGAGATAAATGGAATGTCGATATAACGAATGTTTGAACGAAGGGAAATAAAATTAATCGATCAAGAATAGAAAAAAAAAAGGAAAGAAATTCGAATAAATTTTCCTGTCATATGTAATAATCGCACATGGGAGCACCAGCCAGCACTAGCAATAGCAAGAGCAGCAGTAACTATGACACTCTAATTATTCCACCCACTTTATCTACTCACTCACAAAACCCCCTGTGTTCCGTTAGTAAGCCTTCGACCGGACATAGTTAAAACTCCAACGATAATGCGACTTTATCGCTACGTCGTTAACTCTATAATTAATCGAGTCGCGTTTTACACGAGTATTAGTTAGGTTAGCCCCAAGCTATTCGTTTGATTTCTCATCCCCCTCATCATAATGGTGATGGTAAAGATTATGGTGGTGGTAATGATAGCGGTAGTGGTGTAGTGAGTGGTAAGCGTTTGGCGAGAACATATTTCTTTGAATGATAGTAAACGAGAGAAAAGGGGGAAGTGCGTAAACACTTCGTCTACCCTTGTTTTATTCTCTCTCTCTCTCTCTCTCTCTCTCTCTTTCTCTCTCTCCTTTTCTTTTCCCTCTCTTCCTACTTCTCAACTTTTCTTTTTTTTTTTCTTTTTCTTCCTTTGTGCTCATTAACGACACAGCCAACTCTCAAACCACGTGCTACGTCCTTTTCAAACGCTTGTCTCCTTTTAATCGATCGATAATGCTGTTCAACAAAAATAAACTGTTTTTCTTTTTCTTTTTTTTTTTTTTTTTTTTTTTTTTCTCTCTCCGACACGAAGCGAATAAGCACGCATAAATACGAACGCAATCGCGCGCGCGCGTCCGCTCGCAGAGAGATTGAGATAGAGATAGAAATGGAGATAGAGAGAGAGAGAGAGAGAGAGAGAGAGAGAGAGAGAGAGAGAGAGAGAGAGAGAGAGAGAGAGAGAGAGAGAGATTTGTATTTGATAGATATCGTGACATAGAATAATTAAGAATTTACTATAAGTAGAGGCACGTATCGCTTTTCATTATCGTGGGAGAAAAAATTATCGTTGGTAGAATTGAAAAGTTTTCAAAAGAAACGTGCGAGTTCCGACAATTTTTGGCATTGGCAAATGCGATAAATGATTTATTTTAAAACACCAAAAACGGCTCTATGCGATTTGAAAATACACTTAATCCAGATTTTTTTTTTTTTTTTCTTTTTTTTTATCAATTAAACTTATTTGGCCCACTAAATGTCTCTTTTCTATAAACTATTGATGAACGTATTGTCGACTCGTGTGTGTGTGTGTGTGTGTGTGTGTGTGTATCAAAGAATGACATTATAAAACTTTATATTATGGAATGCAATTTGACAGATTTTTAATATCATGTTTAAAATTATAGAAAGAGAGATAGATAGAGAAAGAGAGAGAGAGAGAGAGAGAGAGAGAGAGAGAGAGAGAGAGAGAGAGAGAGAGAGAGAGAGAGAGAGAGAGAGAGAGAGAGAGAGAGGCTATGGGAGAAAAGGAGAAATAAAGAATGCAAAAAAGAAAGAATCTTTTTCAAGCTTGGAAAAAAGAAGAATACGTTTTTAAAGAATAGATCGAAATGCAGATGCAAGGTGCAGGAGCGACCGCGCATAAACACAAATACACACATACACGGTGAGTGAACTTGCGATTGATCCAGAGACGCGTTTTGTACCGCACACATACACACACACACACACAGCAAAAGCAGATAGATACATACAATATACATATGTTATACAGACGGTGACGTTTCACGGAGCAAAACTGTCGGAACGTCGACCTTCCTCTATGTGTGCGTGTGTATGTTATGTGTATGATCATTGAGAGAGACAGAGATAGAGAGACAGACAGATAGATAGATAGGGAGAAACGGTTTCGTCTTACATACGACGCTGTGTGTCTCGTGCTCCGATAATGAGAATTATATAATGAAACACATGTAGTACGCGGACTCAGCAAATTTTCTATGTTTCTTTTTTCTTTTTATTATTTTTTCTTTTCTCTCTTTTTCTTTTTTTTTTTACTTTCTTTCACTTTTTTATTTTTACTTTGTTTCTTTTTTTTTTTTCTTTTTATTTTTTATTTTTTCTTATCTTATACGTGTTAGAACGCAGAACAACAGGAGGGGATAGTTAAATTAACGCGCAAGCGCATATTATACGAAGAGAGTAACATTCGTAACCTCGGAATAGTAATTATTACGACATGAAAAATCAGATGGAAGGATGAAGGAAGGGAGGGAGAAACGAGGGTAATGTTAATCATTACAAGTTCTCCGTGTTTAAAAAGGATCACATTGTAATCGTCCTCGTATTTACCCTTTGAAATACATTTTACTTCTCGTAAATGTCATATAGATTTTTTCTAACACATTTTCTTTTATTTGTTCTTGCTTCTTTTATACCTTTATATATATATATATATAAAGTTATATAGGGTATAACTGATTGATCTTTCAAAGAATTAAGATTAAAGAGTTAAGACTTTTACGAATAAGTTTCGAGGCTTTAAACGGGTTAGAAAATGTTTTATTAATTTATGGAATAGAAAAAAATAATAATGATTGTTATGACGATTCGAATTTGTCGTGCAAAATCATTGAAGAAATTGTCACGTCAAATCGTATGTGAGTTATAAATGATTTGTTTGTTTATTTATTTATTTATTTATTTATTTATTTATTTATTTATTTATTTTTATTTTTTCATTTTATATTTTTTTGTAAGACATGCAGATTAATGGATAATTAAAGTAATCATTAGAGATTCAGGAGGAAAGACAAAATGAAGCTTAAATAATCTAACATGATAATATTCTCAGCCATTGCAGATATATTTCAAACTCCATATTCATAGGACATTTTGTTTATAGATCTCTGAAAGCTTATTCCGAATGTTTGTACATAGAAATCAAATAGTTACGACATCCTGTATATTACTAGTTCGTATTAGATACGTCATATCTCCAATTTTCATTCGTATTCTTATTATAAAATCGTACATTTCATTTATTTAACGATTTAATTATACGACAAGCAAAAAGCTTATTGCAAAATGATCTATGTGTATATTTACGATTAATAACGATTCTAATAACATTAATATAATAATCAATCGTTGTAAGTATATTTATAACGATGACAAAGATATTAATAATACGGCATTAAGCGATAATTGATTTTATTAATATAACACTTTTTAAATAAACAAAATAAAAAAGTGAAAAATGTTTGGATATTATGTTAGAACCTAAGAGAGGTGGTTGATTGGTTGAATTCGATTCTAGAAGTTTTTTCTTTATTTCTAAAACTCGATTGGTCGATCAACGACCTGAACCAAGGGTCGATTTCTCGACCAATCAGATTCAACGTTGTAATATCAAGCGAATATTTTGATTGGATAAGGATGATGATAAGTATGATTATACACATATAAATACATATATATGTGTATACATGTATATATATATATATATATATTTATATACATACATATACACATGGATATATATATATACACATATATACACATATATACATATATATACATACATATACATATATAGATTTCTAGTAAGTTCGACGACATTATAGGGTCGAGCAAACACGATTAAATGGTATTGGATGTGGTAGAGGGTGAGAAAGATGAGATAGTATGATGGATAGAGAAAGAAAGAGGGAGGGAGGGAGAGAGAGAGAGAGAAGCTAGAAAAGAGCCGGGATGATAGAGAAAGCAAGAAAGTAAAGGAGTAGAGAAGAGCGTGTTCCGGAAGGGCAGTCGCCGGCATTCCGGATCAATACTCCCACCGCCGTCGCTTCTCTGGGGGTTTGTCGGGGTGGTAGATTTTCTCTCTCACTCTCTTCCCACCCTCTCTCTCTCTCTCTCTCTCTCTTCTCTTTCTCTGCTCCACACGTAATACACGAAATCCGTGGTCTCGTCCAACTACATCCGTTACTTTCCTACTTGCACCGCTTCGATCCGTTTTCTCTCTCTCTCTCTCTCTCTCTCTCTCTCTCTCTCTACCTCCCTTCCTTCCTCCCTCTTACTCACTCACTCACTCACTCACATACTCGCTCTTTCTCCCTCTTCACTCCTACCACTTATACTCTTTATCTATCTATCTCTTTCTCTTTAATATCTTTTTCTTTTTCTTTTTCTCTTTTTTCCTCTCTTTTCTTTCTCTTCTCCTTTCTCTTCACTTTAATACGTTCGTACGCACGAGAAATTTACGCGCAGGACGTTTTGTACTCCAGCATGAATTAAATTCCCATAAATCGATTAAATCGGGAATTTGTATAGTGTATGTATGTATACATATTTTTTTTCTTTTTCTTTTTTTTTTTTTTTCCCCTTCAAGAGTTATGTGTAAAAGTTCCGTAACACTTTAGAGAATTTAATTTTATTATCGAGATGTGTATAATTACCCTTATCTTTTTGTTCTCTCTCTCTTTCTCTCTCTCTCTCTCTTTCTCTCTCTCTCTCTCTCTCTCTCTCTCTCTCTCTTTCCTTTCTAAAATTCCATCGTAAACACAGTAATAATTCTTGACAATTTATTCATTTCGTTCTGTATCGCGTTGTTTCTACTAAAAAAAAAAAAAAAAAAAAAAAAAGTAAAAAAGAAAGTAAAAAAAAAAGAAAAAAGAGAAGAAGAAAGAAAAGAAAAAAGAAAAAAACAAGTATCCTATCTCGAAACAATAAGACACTTGAAACTTTTAAATATATATATAGTATATGGTATGATACATCTCTAGTTATATGTCGTTGATATTACTTTGAATGAAAAATAATGTAAAGAAAGAAAAATAAAAGAAAAAAAAAAAAAAAAAAAAAAACGAAGATTGGATCATACGTTGTTTTCTCAATGATAGATAGATTTGTATTTTTATGAATTCTGCGAAGAAGGAAATCTCTCTCGATAGTAATATATCATAAAGAAATGAGTCAGGCGAAGATTAAATTACATCGTGTCGAATGTATGTACATACGTATGTACTATGTATCTACGTATTTGTATCAGAAGTTCAAAGGGTCAATTCTTCGCTTGTAAGAGATGTAAAGAATGTTTCTTTTGGTTAGTCCATTAGTCAGTCGTGCTGAAAATACAACACACACACACACACACATCTTCCCTTGGGTCATCCCTATGCGCCACCCTCGAGTTTTTCTTTCCTTCTTTCCTTCTTTCCTTACATTTTTATCCCCTCGTTTTTTTTTATTTTCTTTTTTTTTTTTTTCATCTTTTTTTCTTTCTTTTCTTTTCTTTTTGTTCTTCTATGACAAACGGTCGACTTTAAACTACGAGAGAGTTACTTATCCACAGTTTCATCCATCCAACCCCGATTTCTTTCGAATTGTTGACAATTCTGTGTCACAAAAAGAGGAAGAGAAAAAGACAGATAGAGATAGATAGAGAGGGTGGGATGGGGTGGACTGGGTTGGAGGGGGAGAAAAAAGAAAGAAAAATACTTCTCTTTTCCTTTTAAATTGTTAGTAGGTAGGTTAGCCAACAGGATTATATTAAATATTGTGCAAACGATTTTACGAGTCACTGGCGCGAAAAAAATTCCGCGTCTCACAACAAATAGGATGTGATGTACATTTCTTCAGGGATGAAAATGAAAGAAAAAAGAAAGGGAGAAAGAAAGAAAAAGTAAAAAAATACAGATAAAAGATTAAAGAATTTGTAGCGACAATGTTTGAAGAAAGATTAAATGTCACGTGAAGTTATTATAAATAAATAAATAAATAAATAAATAAATAAATAATATGATCCGAAAGAATGGAACTTTTCAATGAGGTGTTAGATTGCGAACGATTGATGAAATTAAAGGGAAAAGAAAATAAAAAAATAAAAAAAAGAAACAAAAGAAAGGTAGAAGTAATGTATTATATTTCCATTTCTTTCATTTTTCTCTTTTTCTCTCCTCTTTTAACTTTAAACGTGGTTCTACTTTATCTTATCGTTCATTAAAGGCGAAATAATTATCGTCGATTCACTTTTTTTTTTTTTATTCGAGAAAACGTTCCTTTCTCGTTTTTAAACGATCCTTCTCTACAAGTAGAAAACTTTCTTGACTTTCCGAATGACGTGGAATTCATTTGGCTAAAGTATCAAAGAGGAATCGATAAAAAAAAGAAAAAAAAAAATAAAAATAAAAGAAAGAAAAGAATAAAAAGGAAGAATAAAATAATAATAATAATAATAATAATAATAATAATAATAATAATAATAATAAAACAAAAGAAAAAAGAAAAAAATGTAGCTCGAGATTGAAGGAAAGGGGATGGGGGTAAGGATAGATAGAAGGACGATATGGGGGATGATAGTGGTAAAAAATAAATTAGAAATATGTGAACAGTGTTACATATCAAAGTGAAAAAGAATTGTTGCACAAAGGATTGCTGCGCACTATATTCGATATCGTTAAGGTTTGCTGTGTTAACTGTTTTAACTGTTTCGACGTATTATCTCATCATTGTAATCAGGGGAAATAATGACGCTCGATCCGAACGGATTCTACGAGAAACATATATATATATAATAATACATACATAGCAAGGACGTACACGCTAGTGAACAAGCGAGCAAGCAAGCAAGCAAAGTAAGCGAGCGAACGAACGAACGAACGAACGTACGTACGTACGTACGTTTATACTATGATGCGCGATGGTGGGTATCGTCGTCGTCGTCGCGACCGATACGAGTACGTGAAAGTACGTCGTGTGTTATGAATGAAATTATAAATACGAACACGCTAGATAATCATGCACACGTAACTCGGAAACGAGCGGCAAGCAGAGCCGAGCCGAGCAGAGCCAGCAGTATATAAACTCTATTTTTGGAATTGTTCGCGCGACGAAAGGCCGCCCGATTTCTCGTTTATCGATCATTTATCGTACCTTTAACCGATTAATGTTCCTTTTTTTTTTTTTTTTTTTTTATATATATATATTAATTTTTCTTCCTTCCTTTCTTTTTTCTTTTCTTTATATATATATATATATATATATATATATATATATATATATCATATTATATTATATTATAATTATATATCATATAAGATAGAGTCATCTATCTTTTATATATATATATATATATATATATATTTTATATCTATCTTTTATATATATATATAAAATTATATATATATATAAAGAGCAATAAAAATGTATGACCCTGTGATCATGAAAGTGATATCTAAGTCGTTCGAGATATTAATAGACATATTTTTTCTTTCTATGCATTATATTCTTTAAACATTTTTTTCTTTTTTTTCTTTTTTTTCTTTCTCTCATTCTCTCCATTTTTTTTTTTTTTGTTGATAGAAAAGATAAAGAGATATGCATTTTTCAAGAATAAATATACTTCTTTCTTTTTTCTTTCCTGTTTTTTTTTTTTGTGTACAATCACTATAGAAATAAATAATTTTTATATTATTCATAATGTTGAAATGTTTTGATACCGAAAGTATATATGTATATGCCTTAGAAATCATAAATCATTCATAATTAGCGCGGCACGTATATAATAATAAAAGATCGTTTAATTATTAATCGAACGTATTATCGATAGTCGATAATTTCTTGAATAATCGAGTCCTTCTAGATTAGATTAATAAGAAATTTGAAAAATATTTTATCTATCTTTGATAATTCGCCTTTTTAAGAATTATCAAGATTGTTACAACGTATTGACGCCTCGTTTTAATAACGAGAAAGATATGATATTCTTTGAGGTTAACTTGCTATTGCTGATCGATACTTGTTCGATTATTCTGTTTCTTTTTCTTTTATTTTATTAATGATTATCCGTCGATAACGATGCATTTCTTTATTATCGACTAGGGCGATCGTTAATTTCAATTAGTTAGGTAAATCAGTTTGACGAAGTGTTCATATGATCTTGACATTTCTCTGTGTTTTTTCCATTGAAGTACTCTACGTCACATTTGACTCCTTTCTTCAATGACAAGATTCGCCACGAAAGTTGACATCGTGCCCGGAATGGAAACTTGTAACTGATCCAAAACATATTTAGAGTTTCTTCATCATCTTCGGCGCATTAGCTTCTTCATGCAACATCGATTTCGTCTCTTTGAAATGCAATCGTTAAACAAAACAAAAGAGAGAGAGAGAGAGAGAGAGAGAGAGAGAGAGAGAGAGAGAAAATCGAAATATAAAAATACTTTGGCTATAGATCTCTAATTACTTTAGTTAACAAGAAAATATAAAAAAAAAAAACAAGAGACGTACGTACGTGCAAGACTTATTAATTCGATAGTTCAATCGAAGTATAATCGAAATAGTTTTCTTTCGAGTTCTCTCTCTGTCTCTCTTTCTTTCTCTCTCTCTTTCGCCTGCGTGCGCACGCGCGCTGCGCACACGATTGTTATCGAACGATCCACGTGGATAAGCGACATATTTCCACCATAATTTTTAATGAATTCATTCGTACTACAAACGAAATTAAAGCTAGTTCGATCTAGTCTTACATATTTTCTTTTTGCGCTAATAGTTCGTGATCATTTTATTTTCTATTTATCAATCGAAATGTTAAATGTAAGATCAATCAATGTGTAAGATCAATCATATAAACTAAAAGGATTATTACGATATTGTTTTCGTTCCCCTTTGGCGCGCATATTTTTACATTGACATAAAATATATATTAATACGTGTAATTTACGTATGTACGACGTATCGTTAGAGATTAAGAAATTAATTGAATTTTCGTGTAATTTCATGAAAGACCGTTCAACATTTTTTCGGGTTTTAACCTATAAAAAAAAGTTTATAAATAAAATATATTTGTTTCTGTACTGAACTAATTGTTCGAGAAAAGACGATCGCACGAAATACACAGTATGATGTTTTTTTCTTTATCACCGCGGGGCATTACGAGTTCGTTACAAAGAGGAATTATTAAAGAGATAGTACTACGTCACGTGTCTCTTCCTTCGTACTTTTAGCGACGTAAATGTTTCTTTTTCCTTTTCATTTTTTCCCTCCCCCCTCTCCCGACCCTTCTTTTTCTTTTTCCCCTCTTTTTCCCTCCCTTCATTTTCTCAAAGACTCTCATCACCTCTCGTTACGGTATAACGCGTAATTAGAGTTTAAATTTTCGTCATTATCCGCCACGACGCCATTTTAACTCGTGCGCTATTTTTTTTTTCTTTTTCTTTTTTTTTTTTTTTTTTTTTTTCGTAATATTTCCAACCATATTCGTAATCTGAAGATACGGTATATCGATGCGATAACGGAAAAAAATATACTTTTTTACGTCGATAATTATTTCATCAAGAGATAGAGACAAAGATAAAGATAGAGATAGATATAGAGATAGAAATAGAGATAAAGAGAGAGATAGAGAGAAAAGGCCATGACCGTTTATGTTACTATATCTCGGATGAAAGGGTCTTTCGTAACGCTTCTTTTACGTATACCACTATCTCACATATGTATCTACGCGTATCCTATGTATGCGTGTAATACGTATGTATGATATATATGCTTACTGTACAATGTATATCGAACGCTTTATCCGTAACCTCCTACGTAGAGAAGACAACGGCTACTGTTCTTTTCACTCTTTCTCTCTCTCTCTCCCCCCCTCTCCCTCTCCCTTCCTCCTTCCCTCCCTTTTTTTTCCTTTTTTTTTTCTTTCTTTTTCTTTTTTCTTTTTCTCTTGTTACAAATTACATTTCTCGTTTACGCAAGAACTTCAAATGAAAATAACATTTTCTCGAAATACATTCGTTCCTAAATATCGATCTCATCGAAGGTTTTTTTTCTTTTTTTTTTCTTTTTTTTTTTTTTTTTTTTTTAAATGAGTAGTTACATCAATTTCAGAATTAATATGTGACGAGCTTTCAAAAATAAATAACGACGAAATTGGAACAATATTAGTTGGAAGTTTTTCTCAATTCCATTTTGCTGATTGATATATAATAGTAAGTAAAATATATTTTTGTAGCGTTACGAAACGAAAATGAAATTCTCCGTGAAAGTCGGAATAATCTGCAAACGAAAGAAGACCATTATCCTACGATCGTTTCAACATGGATTATATATATATATATATATTGAAATCCGTAAATAGCTTTTATCCGTACGCAAATAAATTTTTCCTTAACATTATTTGAATCTAGGTAATCTCATCGATATAATGTAATTAAATTAGGAACGAATGTAGAGAAAAATGGAAGCAAGCAAGAGGCTAATATTGTTGAGGCAAAGAGATGTTCAAAAATGAATATTGTTGTTCAAAGGAAAAAGAGGAATTATAAAAAAAAAATGATGAAATTTAATGCACATCAAAGTCCGTTCATTTCCATAAAAAGAAAAAAAGAAAAATGGCAGAAAGAACACGAGAGAGATTCATAATATAATTTTTTTTTTTTTTTTTTCTTTTTCTATCCTAGCAAAACTAAACTCGAATTGTTGTTCTTTACCATTGATTTAATTATTATGGATTTAAAGAACGGATTATGAGAACGTTCTTTTTTTTCTCTTCTTTTCCTTTCGTTTTTTTCTTTCTTTCTTTCTTTCCTTCTTTTTTTTTTTTTTGTTTCTCTTCTTCTTTTTTACTTATTCAACAAATTCAAATTCATTTTCTTTTACCTGTTTTTCTTTAAAGAATTCTCCGTGGAGAAATAAATATTCCTGATATTTTCGTTGGGAAGAAGAGAATAAGAAATATGAAAGAATCTATGTTGAAACATTTTGCGAATCGTATATTTATATAGCATAAAATTTGCATGGTACCTGCGACTGGATATGTGGAATTCAATAAAGCCGCGGTTCCGAAGCCTTTACGAGTAGCAAACTTTTTATCGGTGCGAGGGCGCCACCGTTTCAACATTTTTCTCAAACAAACGCATCGTTTTATCGGCATTGTAAAGAAATTTATTGGTATTTTCCTTATTATTATTATAATTATTATTATTATTATTATTATTATTATTATTATTATTATTATTATTACTATTATGTATATATATATATATATATATATAGACGTGTACATATAAGAAATTATTATTTTAAACGTTCACGTTTAGACGTAAAAGATCGAACGATTGATCTTTTGCGTCTAAAGGATTATAACGACGCATAAGTTTTAATGGAACCCTCATGAACGCATTTCCGGTTGGTAAACAGATTTAATATGATTACTTTTTGTTAGTATGGCCTCAAAATGTCCAGAATTTTAACAAAGGTGTGCCAATTGTTTTCGATCGTTACTTTTTATCGTTCAAATATGATCGTGCATCTTTCTTTGTTATTATCCAATAACGTCTTAAGAGAAGAAAAGAATCATCTACTCATTGTGGTTTGAAAAAAGAAAATGCGATTGATGTTGAAATTTACGTGGTTCTTAAGTATTTAATCAATTTAAAAAAAAAAAAAAAATACGATACACATTATTTTATGTGCGTATGTATATATATATATATATATATATATATATATATACATAATGTTCGCATTGTTCGCTGTTCGATATTTTTTTCTTTCTTATTTTATATATTTTTCTTTTTTATTTTTGTTTTTGTTTTTTTTTTTTTTTTTTCTTTTTTTTTTTGCCTAATTCTTTTCTAGCATCGTACGAGGTTCGTTCGATATTTTCGTGCTAATTTATTTTCGCGATAACACCCACGTGTTGTTAACGTGTTGATTCGCACAAAAAAGAAAAAAAAAACCAAAAAAAAAGAAAGTAAAAAAAAGAAAAAAAGAAACTATTTCGATTCGACCATTACAAAGTGAATAAATAAAATGACGATCATTCAAAATAATTCAGGCATTTTTAGCGAACGTGTTAATTTTCGATGACGTTTGATATAAAAGAGAAAAAGAGGTGACAGTAAAAAGTATGAAGAAAATAAAACACGAAGGGAGAAAAAATATTTATATAAAATCGTGAATAACGAAGAAGAAGAATATGGCGGAAAAGTTTATCTATGGGCAGACAGGGATAAAAAGAAAGAAAGAGAGAGAACTCGAATACTCGATTTTCTTTGTAACAGGTATACGCTTTTTCTCTCTTCACTTTTATTTCGTACTCGTTCCCTGGGGGTAAATGTCGGCTCACATATGTGTGAGTGTTACTTCTAATGGGAAAGATAATGATCCTTGAGTCGCTTTCCTAGTCCGAGACAACTTTTGAGATCTGGACTTTGTCTGGGCAGTCAGTGTAGTTTTTTTCGTCTGTTACGGTTAGTCGACCGTGCTAACTTAAAAAAAAGAAGAAGAAGAAAAGAAGAAGAAAAAAGAAAGAAAGAAAGAAAGAAAAATATCTTCGTCACGCTTAAATTCCTAAAAAGGGGAATTCGACTTAGACAATGTCGCGATATTTTACGAAAAAAATGTTGCCAGACCATCTTGAAAAATGTTGTAAATTATCTTGTAAATTATCTTTCCAATTGTTCGAAAAAAAGAAGTTCGCGGAATATAGGAATAAATTTGAAATAGAAAAGGAAAAAAGAAAAGGCTCGACTTTTCTTGTTTTTTTTTTTTTTTTTTTTTTTTTTTACAATTTTGGTACAAATCTGAAAAGAAATTTTGTTCTTTTTTCTCATTGAAATTGCAATTGACCATCGAATTTAGATTTGTATATTACTTGCTATACATCTGGATTAGTATCAACAATTTCATTGACATCACGACTACGCCAATATAGTACAATCATCATTCCTTTAATGATTAATTATCTACACACATACATCTCAAGAACAAAAATGATAACGTAATATGATAATATATCACATTCGAGATATTCTATTGATAGAAATTAACTTTTGTAATACATACATGTATATGTGATAGAACGTGATCAAATTGATAGAAATATTCAACCAGAGGTATTGTCTTTCTTCTTTTTCTAATTTAATGTATTAAAATAATCGAAAGAAAGAAAAAAGAAAAAAAAAAAATCATGAAACGTATAATATCAATTTTATTAATGACTTGGCTCTTTGCGATATTATAAAAATGAGAAGGAATATGGAGACTGTCATTGTCCGCATTATCGGTCACGTTGATCCATTTAATAATCTTTAGATGGAAAAGATCTTAGTGGCTGTGTTCCAATTTCTTTAATCTAGAGAAAGAAAAAGTTGGATAGGATCGGAGAAGGGTACCTTTCTACAATTTCTAGGACGATAAAAATATTTCTTTAATAATTTTTATCAACGATCAATGTAATCAATTCATTCGATTCGTTTTTTCTTTTTCTCTTTTTTCTGTTTTCTTTTTCTTCTTTCTTTTTTTTTCCATAGCTTTAATATCATATGATTATTCGATTTCATTATTATTATTATTATTATTATTATTCTTTTTTTTTTTCTTTTTTGTAATTGGGAAAACACAGAAATTGAGATAAGAGTTTATAAATTACAATATTTATTTTATAGAAAATTATTGAATTTATATAAATATTGTTCACGTTATAAGTTGAAATTGAAAAGAAAAAAAAGGGATATATTTCAAAGAGAGAACCTATAGACAACAATCATATAACGAAAAGAAAGGTTCTCGTTCATGATATTATTTTCATATTTGCTCCTTGCAGCACGTAGATAGAATATTGTACGATTAATACCGGTAACGACGTAATGATGGTACTAATGAATGGTCAGAGAACGTACGAACGTGTTCTCACGTATCTATATGTATAGTGTTCTTCATTGAAATACAACAATGACGGGTTCTTGCGAAAGGAAATCCGAGGATGATTGAATAGTCACCCTCGATATATTATGTCCATAAAGCAAACTAACTCGACCAGGAACTTTGCTTAAAATAAATACAACATTAATAAAATATTAATAAATTTAATTTTATATATATATATATATATTAATAAAATGATAGATAAATAATATATACTGATACGTAATAATTATAATTAGTATAAATATTAATTAAATTATTATCGGTATATATTACAGTATATTATTATTATTCTTATTATTATTATTATATATATAGTATAAATATTATTTTTTATATGTATATTAAAAAAATATTATACATATATTTATACATTTATTACATACTATAATATGTAAATAATATAATTTTTCATGTATTTATCATGAAAATGATTATGCATTTATCATTATATCAAAAATAATTTATATCATCATAATTATATAATGATATAAATTAGCTTTTAATAATTTTTATGAAACATTTTATCGATAACATTCATTAATTTATTTTACAGATGTTACACCGTCAGAGCAAGAAGATTTGTTTATTAGAAAACTTCGGCAATGCTGTGTGGCGTTCGATTTTATGGATCCGATGGCGGATCTCAAGGGGAAGGAAATTAAACGCAGTACCCTCAACGAATTGGTGGAATACATCACGGCTGGACGAGGCGTTCTTACCGAACCTGTTTACCCAGAAATTATCAAGATGGTATGTCTATATCATCGTTATTTTATCCACTTTTTTTTCTTTTTTCTTTTTTTTTAATTATTCATGTTGTAAAATAATTATATATATATATATTTTTTTTTTTTTTTTTTTTTAGATATCAGCGAATCTTTTCCGTACGTTGCCACCTAGTGAAAATCCAGACTTTGATCCAGAAGAAGATGATCCAACATTGGAGGCGAGCTGGCCCCACCTTCAGTTGGTTTATGAATTCTTTCTTCGCTTTCTCGAGTCTTCAGACTTCCAACCTGCCATTGGCAAGAAAGTTATTGACCAAAAATTTGTTTTACAAGTAAGGATTAATTTTATGAGAGAAGAATAAGTTCGAAATAACTGTCGCTATTTAAAATAACTCTTTTTTTTTCCTTTTTTTTTTTTTTTTTTTTTTTTTTTTTAAATCTCGGAAGAAACATTTTATTTATCTATTTTATTTTTCAATATATATCATGTTTTATTGAACTATAAAAACAACATTATTCCAGTATATTAAGATATACTACTTCATATGTTTCTCAGAAAAAGAAAGGAAAACAGGAGAAGGAAAAAAAAAAAAGAAATTTATAAAATTAATTATATGTATATAATAGAAAAATCATAATACCTTGAGAAAAAATGTTCGACGAAAATTTGAGGTAAACGTTTTTATTAAAACGATTGAAACCGGACACATTTTGATTAGTTGGTAATTTCTAGTGTTTAACGCTTCGTTTGAATCAACTAAAAATCAACAAAGCAAATGTGATTTCATTTGATATGACAATAATTATCAAACAAAATCTGTTTATATTAAGATGTATATTAATGTTTATTGAGTACATACAATAATGTAAATCGTAATTTATGATTACAGTTATTGGAATTATTCGACTCGGAAGATCCTAGGGAAAGAGATTTTCTTAAGACCGTTTTACATCGTATTTACGGCAAGTTCCTTGGTCTTCGAGCGTTCATACGCAAACAAATTAATAACATTTTTCTGAGGTACTATTTGATTCACGTTATCCATATTATTTAGAATATTGATACCTGGAGAACTGGTTTGTTTATTCATATTAAAGACACGTTAACGTTGTTCTTTAATTATAGGTTCGTCTATGAGACGGAACACTTTAATGGAGTAGGCGAACTTCTTGAAATTCTTGGTAGCATCATTAATGGATTTGCTCTACCTTTAAAAGTAGAACACAAACAGTTCTTGATTAAGGTAAAATTTTTTTTATATATTAAAAAAATTAAATAGTGAATTAAAAATATATTTGATATGATTTCTTTTATCATATATATATATATATATATATTAGGGGGACCGGAAAGTAATGTCGCTTTTATAAATTAAATTCAAACGAATAAATTTGTAACAAGTTTTTATTTTTAATCACAATCAAATATCGACATGTGCAGAAACGACATTACTTTCCGGTCCTCCTAATATATATGTATATGAGATCTCTTACGTCTAACAATTGATTTATCTGTTATACATAGGTATTACTACCATTACACAAAGTGAAGTGTTTATCGCTCTATCATGCACAGTTAGCTTATTGCGTTGTACAATTCTTGGAAAAAGACGCAACCTTAACGGAACCAGTTGTACGAGGCCTCCTTAAGTTCTGGCCTAAGACATGCAGCCAGAAGGAGGTTATGTTCCTTGGTGAGATTGAGGAAATACTTGATGTCATAGAACCTAGCCAATTTGTTAAAATCCAAGAGCCTTTGTTCAGGCAAATCGCACGTTGCGTATCCTCGCCGCATTTCCAGGTAATATGTAACTTGAATTCGTACATATATATATGTATATATATATATATATATATATATATATATATATATATATATATAAAATCATAAATTATAAAAAATTAAATTTTTGAAATAATAGAAATAATCGTAAAATAATTTAATTGCTTATTTATCGATATACATAGGTCGCAGAGAGAGCATTGTACTTCTGGAATAACGAGTATATAATGTCGCTAATCGAGGAAAATAATCACGTAATAATGGCGATCATG
>NC_060962.1:6554231-6661731 GCF_910589235.1 Vespa crabro
ATGCATGCACGCACGCACGCACGCACGCGCAGCAACTAAATAATGGAACTAACTTTTTTCCACGAACGAAAGGATCTTATTGAGACGATATATGCATAAGAACAGCATATCCAAGAACGATATATATATGTATATATATATATATATATATATATATATTATATTGACGATAAATCGGGGAAAGGGGAGGGAGGTCGATCCGCCAAAAAAGAGATACGTAAAAAAGTATGGTTCTTTATTTTATTTTATTTTATTTTATTTTATTTCTTTTTTTTTTTTTTTTTTCTAAATAAAAGAGAAGAAAAATAGATAAAAAGATATGAAGGACAAGTATATACAATAATAATAATAATAATAATAATAATAAAAAAAAAAAGTTTAATTGTACCAAAATATTCATTGCTTATAAATATAATGATTAATAGAGATTACGATGCATAAGATTTATTCGGAGCTGTGCTCCCACTGTGGCCACCGTGAAAACGTGGGATCGTTTTTAAAATTTCTTACGATTGCATAATAATATAATAATATTAATAATAGTAATAATAATAAATAATAAATAATAAATAATAATAATAATAACGATAATTAATAATAACGATAATGATAATATTGATAATAAATAATACAAATAGTAATAGTGATAATAACGATAATAATAAAAATAATAAAAATAATAATAATAATAATAATAATAATAAATAATATTAAAAATAACGATAATAAATAATAACAAACAAATAATAGCAATTAATAAATAGATGATTAAACATTGAGTAATCATACTTGCTCATATTTTCATGAACTAGTTGGAAAAAAAAACCTATATACATTTATTATTATCTTTCATGTTTTACATTGTTCGTCAAATATTTTTCATCGTACTGTCTCTTAATATACTTTTTTATTTTGTACTTCTCATTCGCTTCGTGAAATGAAATTAGTTGCTAGAAAGAAAGTGAAGTACATGATTATTGTAAATGCTGTAATGTATAACTCCGAGAAACGTAGGTAGTATCGTACAAAGTCTTTAATGCGTAAATAGGCACTTTATTGATTGAATGTCTAATTTATTTTTACTCTGTTACTTTTTTCAATGCAGCTTACATGCAAATATAAATTAAAGGAAAAAAAAAAAAAAAAAAAAAAAAAAAATAGGAACTACATTCTGATGCAAATTGTTTTTATGTCACTGTAATATCAAAACCACAGTAGTTCATTCATGCGTGGCCTAATCCCTGTTAGCCCTGCAGATTTTCCTTTTTCTCATTGTGAACGCAGTTCTCTATTGTCATTTAGATATTTGACATTTAATTTTCATTGTGAGTTGGAGATATCATCGGGCAAGTAAGAAAAAGCGGGATATATTGTCTTTGATCGTATATATATATAAAAAAGGAGGAAAAAGAAAAAAAAAAAGAAAAAAGAAAAAAGAAAAATAATGTAGATTGTAATACTGTTACGATTCATTAAGAAAAATGGAAATCACATAATATATCAATATTTTTTTACAGCATGACAAATTGCATTTCTACCACCATGTAGGACCAGTAGAATTCATTACTAAAACATTGAAGTTATAATAAGAATAAAACAACGTATGGATAATATAACATGTCTGCTGCAGGGAAACATAGACTTGGAAGAAGCTGCCTCAAACAGTTGTTTTACCTCAGCTTAATTATGCTAGAAATGCACGATACGTAAAAAGAAAGAAAGAAAAAAAAACTATGCAAACGTGAGATGCACTGTGATAGTTAACAAACAAAACCTATCATTAAACAACTGTTATTGATAGTTATCCAACGTTATTCTTTTCTCTTACTCCAATCAAAATTGAGAAGTACTAATTGAATTTGCCTATAACCAAATCCAGTGTAATCCTATTTTCTATTAAGCATCAAATACAGAAACAAATATTTTCCTGATAGTAAAAAGAAGAAAAAAAAAAAGAAAAAAACAAACAAACAAACAAAGTAGGAATTAAATTTTTTAACGCGGTATATATATATATATATATATATTTTTTTTTTTAATTAATGATATAATATCTATATTTCATTTACATTTTGAACGGTGCTCTTATGATGAGAAGATCAAAATTGAAGCAGTAGGATAAATTTTGTATTTAAAAAAGAAATCGGGCAATAAATTTTCTAAATTTCATACTTTCCATAGGTACGATATTTCTACAGTATGTTCACAATCTCAAATATTTATTGTAATTTAATCGCTATTTCAAGACACCCTGTATAAACGTAGAAATCTATACTCTATCAAAATTTATCACTGTTTAATAATCGTTTGAAAAAAGTATTATAGAACTGTTAATAATATTGAATGTATTTATGATGAAGTTAATATTAACAATACTGATAAAGTTTTTTTTCAATAATATTAGTACCAGAAAGAGCGTGCCGCATTAATTTATATATCGTGCTTATGATTCCAGGATAAAAGTGAATTTTTTAATATGTTTTAATTCTGATCCGGTGAGTAGGGGGTAAGTATTTTAATTTTACTATTTATTCATATTGACATCTAAAAAGGTACTATATTATCTTAGATTGATAAATTTAAAATAATGAAGTAATTTATAGTTCTTTTTTTCTTTTTATTTTCTTTTTTTTTTTTTTTTTTAACATCAAATTTATAATGCCACAACGTTATTCGTTATTTGAGAGAAAAAAAATGAGTATAAATATGAAAATTATCACAATTTTGTATTTTTACTACAGAACATATAATGTTAATGATATAAATTTTACAAAGAAAGAAAAAAATTGTGCTAAATTAAATATAAAAAAAATATTGTATTAACTATTTAAATTCACAAATTCAACTTTCTTACGTACGTACCTGGTAACTATCAACGAATCAAAAGGATCCTTTAATTGACCAATCGCATTGAAACACAACTTCTTGGTATAAGAATTGAATATTCCAATAATAGTTATTCTATGCAAAGCTTGATTTTATTCGTTGACGAATTCATTGTCATTGTTATTGTCAAATTTTGATGTTAAATTGGTATTGTTACATTCTATGTCAGTGACTTTTTCATTTAGTTTCGTTTTCACTATATCGGCCATAATTAATGTGATATTTTTGTTATACTCATAAGAATGAGTTTAAATTATATGAACAAAATGTTTAGATTATTTGATTACTCGAAGATAAAATATCGATTTTTATGATTATAAATCGAAATGAAAATTGATTTCTAATAAAAAGTACATTACTGTATATATATGTATGTATGGATATATATATATATATATATATATATATATATATATATATATATATTCTATTAATGGTATATAATAAATAAGAAGTTGATATTAAAAATGTAACCACTAATTTGTAGTGACATAGTCGTTAAAATCCAATAATAATGTATTATTAATATAATGCAGATTAATAAAATATTTCAGATTACTATATATTTTGTGACATACGAACAGTTTTACAATCAATTACAATGTTGTCGCGAAAAAATAAAGACTTAAGAACAATAAAAGAAGGAGTTGTGGGCAAATATATTAAGAAAGAGACACCGCCTGAGATGCCAAGTAAGATAAATTTTTGTTTTAGATCATTAAAAAAAAAAAAAAATAATAATACCTTAAAAAATTAAATTGTATTATTAAAAGTACATAATATATTATTGTACAAATATAAAAAGTAATAATATAATATAATAATGTATAAATATAAGAATAAGTCTTGTAGTTTATTGGACAATTATTATTTTGTTTCTTTTTAGTTATCAATGTATGGACGACAGAACCAAACAGAAGAGTAAGACGACGAAATCATCCTACAATACCATCATCGATGGTAAATTATACTGATTTATATTCATTTCAAATGTTAGATTTTTTAAAAATATGATAAATATATGATCACGAATAGAAGTAGATCAATACAGATAGATATATTTTTATAGTCTATTCCACAACAACCAAGTATAGTACAAAAATTTGGAAATACAAAAACTACTATGAGCGCTGTTGGATTAGGTAGCCACGAAGGAAAATATACTCCAAATAGTTCAGTCCCAGACTTAGCGCAAAGGTAATGTTTAATATGTTAAAATTCAGGTATGAAAAGTTATTATTTTTATTGCATAAACACTTGAGATTTAGAAATAATATTAATATGTAACATTTTATTTTATTAGATTTGCAGGTCTCTCTGTTAATACTGGATTAAATGAAGGTATGTCTTCTCGTACTGCTACACCATTATATCATTCAGGATTATCACCTGCTGTATCACATACTTATGTCAATCAATATGCTGGGTCTGAATATCATCTGGACCGTGTTCAGACTCCACAAGTGCCTTATTTACCATTTGATGTAGATACAGGTTATGAAGAATATAATCAGTCAGTATATCGTCAAAATGCCGGGTATATTCAATAATAATGATTAAAATTAAAATATTAATTAAAATATTAATCTAGTAATTACTATGTTTATTTTATTAAAAAAAAATGTAAACATTTTTAAAGATATAGTAGATGTCAGTCAGAAAGATCAAGTTCTAGAAGCGAACAACAAGAAGAATTACCTTTACCGCCTGGTTGGTCGGTAGATTTTACACTTAGAGGTAGAAAGTATTATATAGATCATAATACAAAAACTACTCATTGGTCGCATCCTCTAGAAAAAGAAGGTTTGCCCACTGGGTGGGAAAGAATAGAATCACCAGAATATGGTGTCTATTATGTTAAGTGAGTGATTAGTGATCATTACTATGTTATTTATTACATAATTCATCCTATATGTATAATTAATAATCTTATATTATTTGCAGTCACATAACAAGACAAGCACAATATGAGCATCCATGTTATCCGCACGAAGTACAAGCTATAAGAGTAGTATCACCTCCTAGACATACACATTTTCATTCTCACAGTGTCTTAGTACCAGCGAATCCGTATCTTAATGAAGAAATTCCTCATTGGTTGTATGTGTATAGTAGGGCATCCATTGCATTAGATCGTAAATTACGATGGGAGCTCTTCCGTTTACCAGAACTTGATTGTTTCAATGCAATGCTGACAAGACTTTACAAACAAGAATTGGAAGAAGTGGTTATGAGATATGAAGAATACAGGTTTGTAATATAAAGATAATTTTACAATATAAATTAATTTATATAAATGAATAATATGAAAAAATTTCAATAGGTCAGCTTTGTTATGTGAAATGGAACAAAGATTGAAAGATTTAAATCCTGAAACAGGAAATTCTTCGTCAGGTGCAATAGCTTTACGACGATCTCTTCCTTAAGTTTCATATGATATGATTGCAGGCAACTTATCTATTGTTATTGACTGAGTTATTTGTTCCTTTGTTAAATTAATGCGTCAACGAATATCCTGATATTCTTTAAATTTGTAAATAACAAATAATACTTATTATTTTAATTATATTTTATTATTATATACATCTATCCTCTTATTATTATGCTTTATAATAAAACTTAGAAGTCAGAATCTTCATCATCAGGAGTATTATTATGACTGTTTATAATATTAGAACGAATTTCATCAAGTTTGCTTTTATCATAAACAGTATTTTCTACTATATTAAATCCTCTTATCCGAATAACTTTACTTTCTTCTGTATGGGAAGCAAGTACTCTGGTTAAACCTATATATATATCATAACATAATGTTTAGAGTTTATCTGATCATTGAATAAATCTAATAAAGCAAAACAAAAATTAAATAGATTAAAAAGTACCTTTCGGTGTACCCGGAGTTTCATGTCGTCCATTAGATAACATGTATAAACCAATTGCAAATCCATTCCATGCTATTATTGCATAAGCCGTGGCTAATCTTAATCGTATTTTTTCTTTCGTTGCATGATCTAACTTTTTAATATAACGTGAAAAAAACATTCTTACGTATCTAAAAACGATTTTAATGATTTAGACGTATGATAAATAATTATATAATATCATAAATATATTAATTTACAACTATAATTTATCAAATATTGATATAAATGAGTTAACTGAAACACGTATCAAAACTAATGTAATTACATAACCTATAAACATAATATATTTTACTTTGTATTACTTATGTTTTTTTATAGTACTTAAACGATAAGATAACCTTATTTTATTGTCTTTAATAGAATGTATTTCATGAATTTTTCAAATTAATATTCAGGTACTTTTGAATATTGATATGCTTAGAACTGACAAGATATCCTTTCATTGATTTTTACATAACTATTTGAACGTATACGTAAGATCTTGAATATTTGATCTATTTCATTGATTTAACCTAACACTAATACACAAAATTTGTTTTCATAGTAGATTTTTATTATTTTTATTTTATATAAAACATCAGACCATATAAAATTCATTATCACCTTTCGCTCGAAGTATGTGCGATTTTAGGGACAAAACAAACAAATTTTGAACCAGAAGCCCAATAGGGAAACACTGTCCCCCACTATGAGCTTATTGTTTCGTTATATTAGGTTGGTGCGTATGAAATGTCGAATTTTCTTTAATATATTCACTTAAGAAACTGACATTTCATTCGCACCAACCTAATATAAATTTTTGTGAACTATACTAACCCAATCAAATGGGTTAGTGCGTGACAAAAATATTATATGTACTAAATTTAATAGTACATCAGAAAAGTAAGAAAAAATTATATACCAGATTATACTTTTCTACAGATAAATTGTACAATTAAGAAATACTTTTCAATTAAATTTAATATTTTTGTTTTTAGGTAAACAATAACAAATAGCCTGAATATATTTAAATCGTTCGTAGTTCAATATTATTTGCTATTAAACATATAATCTATAAAATATAAAACTTGACTTAAGTATGAAATTCTATATGCCTTTTCGATAGTTTCAGTACTTTCTTAACTAACAGAAGGTGAGTGAGACCGCGCTTATGGAAAGTTACACCTTTCGACAACCGTCAGCTTCATATACACACATAACGGTAATGCTTTCGGTATATTAAGAATCAAAGCGCAGTTCTCGCGCTTGCGAACATCGACACATGTGCTCATCGACACATGCGCGAGTAACCATACGGAATAATGGATATCTCTCTGTATTTACTAGTACGGAAAGAATCAAAAATTTCCATATATAAATCCAATCGCACCATGATGAACCATTGGACCTTCGTCGATATAACGAATCTTCTCTAATTTATCGGTTCATTGATGATAGAACGCTCGTACGAGAAAAATTCAATTCTTTAATGAGAACTCTGCCAATCGATAAATAAATCGATAGCTCAACAAGAAATCTGAACGAATTCGGAAGATGTAATATGTCACGTGCCGAGCATCAAAACAGAAGGAGCTCGAGTCATCCTTTTCGAAAGAAAATGCAAAGGCCTACAATCGAGGATCTCATCCAAGGATCCTACTTGAGAGATATTAAAATAATTACTGTGAGTACTATCAATCCTGGTTTTACTACATGAAGGTTACTATGATTGAAAACCCACGAGCTGAGTGAAACTCTAATTTAAAAAGTCTACCCTTATTTTTAAGGTGACATGAGTTTAGAAAGAATTCAGGTCCCGTTAAATAGAGATATTAGCGTTTAAATATCAGTAAAATAATTTTATTTTATTAATTATACCCTTCCGAGTACGTGATTTATGTTTGTCCAAATTTTGATTTTATTTCATTTTATTTGATAGATTGAATTTATTTTATATCAATTGCATCTTATAATTTTTGTAATGTTGTTCAATTGTTTAAATGTTAACAAAGTAATCTTATTTATCAATGATTATTTATTAATGATAATAGAATTAATTTTACAATGTATTTTATAACAAGGGAATTCTATTATTTTTCATTAATTTTATTTATTTTCAAATATATTCCACCAGCTGGTCGTAAAAACAAATGTGACGGAAGACGCATAAATGGAATTTTTGTTTTTTCACAAATATCGACTTTACAATTCCGTAATAGTGTTGCCAATCCAAGTATTATTTGATAAAACGCAAATTTTTCTCCTGCACAATGACACAAATTATATTATTCATTTAACGTGAATATTTTGATTTTTACGATAGTTTTAATTTTCTTACCATAACAGTTACGTGGTCCAGTACCAAAAGGTAGATATATTTCATTCTTAATTGCATTATTTTTGGTCATAAATCGTTCAGGATCAAAAACATTTGGATTCGGATAAATTTTTGGATCGTAATGTAATCCGAGTAGCGATATAAAAATTTGTTGATTCTTCTGTATAGTAATATTAGTGCCTTTCAATGTGTAAGAAGGTATCGTACATTCTCTAACTAAATATGTTATTGGTGGATGTTTCCTTAGTGCTTCTAAAATTGGAAAAAGATATCGAAATGAGTGTGTATGTTGCTTATTTTGTATTTGGCGTATTACCAATACTACTTAAAAAAAAATAATTCGACTATATTTGGATAAATACACAATCACACACAGAGATTATTTTAATGATTACTGATAATTTATAATTCGATTTTTTTTTTTATAAACAATGAATTATTATTATTTGCCATACGCACCTTTAATTGACGCATGTAAATATTTCAGATCTTTTATAGATTCGATATTTAAGGTACCGTTATTTTGTTCAAATACTTCATTTATTTCTTTGCGAACTTCATCTTGTATGTTATGATTTTGAGCTAATTCGTAAAGGGTAAAGGTCATAGCTAAGGAAGATGATTCAAAACCAGCTGCAAAAAGCATGAACACTTGAGCGGCACAAAATATATCCGTTAATTCTGAAATACATATAAATAAATATATAATTAAATAATATATCCTAATGTTTTTAATATTTTCGATAAAAATTGATAAATCTAGAAAAATCTTACCGATATCTTCGCTACAGTTTTTCGAATTTCTTTTCAATTCTATCAGTATATTTATGAAATCGTTTCTAACGATGTCATTTTTTATTCTATGTTCTATTGTATTTTTAACTATATTTACAAAGAAAGAAGTTAGACGAACATTTTTGAATAAAAAGTAGAATTGATTGTAGAATTCCGGAAAATACATTTGCAGATTTTGTTTCAGTAAACTTATTTTATTGGCCTCAAATATTTCTTTAGCTACTTTCCAAAATTCATTTTCTCCATCGTTAAATATATTTGTTTCAATGCCAAATGCACAACTATTTATTATTTCTACAGTATATTTAACATTTAATTCATTAATGTTAAGGATATAGTTATCAGGTATCTTATTAATATATTGCTCCAAATGATCTATGGTTATCTTCATCAATGGGAACATTTCCTTTATTTTAATAGAGGTAAACGTAATTGCAAATTTATTCCTTAACGGTTTCCATCTTAATGCTTCGAAAAAAATGAGATTTTTTGACAGTGGATCTCCCTTTAATAGTAAAATAAAATGTAATAATGGATAATGAATATTACAGATCGCTATTTTATTTTCCTTTGAATTTTTTAACTCAGTCTACCGTTATAATTATCGGCGTAATTATAAAATAAGTTAATTGTATACCTTTGTGTTTATAAAAATGCCTCGTTGAGGGAAACTGGAAAAGTCTTTAATTAAAATGTCCTTTATCAATTGCGGATCTCTTAGGATAAGTGTTGGTTTACTTCCAAAGAAGATGCCGACATATGGTTCGTCTTTGTAAAAATGGTACATATTACTTAAATATTCTGCCAAATTTATCTTATAAAATATTATATCCTTGATATTGCCGAACAGAGGAATGGGTTGAGGTCCTTTTACACCGCGGACCTTCCAGTAATCGAAAGTCGAGGTCAGATAGTAATACAAAACAAAAATAATTAAAGTAAGGCCGCAAAGTATTTCAAATATTCCTGCCATATTGCTATCTTCAACGCGTGACGATCACTTCGATGTTATTACTCGATATCTTTATAATCTGCAAAATAATATTAAGAGAATTTATTCTATTTAAAATATAAAATTTAATGTTGACAGATTATAATAATTGTATTCAGTTTTATTATAAATAACGACAAAAGATGTATTATAAATTTCAAATGTATTATGTAAAATTGTAGTATGTAAAATAAATTTCAAATTTATTATAAATAAGAGACAATAATATATCAAGCTAATCAAGTAGATATCAATTTCAATTCTTCTTATTGTATGCACTATCTAATTGTTTATCTAATGTATTATAGCTGCGTATACATTTACCATTCCATTTATTTTAAATCTAATTTGAAACTCAATCATGATTTTTTTCTTTTTTTTTTTTTTATTTCATATGAAATAATTGACAATATTATTTTTATAATTCATAATTAACATCATAACTAACATCAAAAATATTACGAATCGATTTGTAATATTAAGCAATTTAACATACAAGTGTTAATAGTAATATTGAATTATGAAATGACGATGAAAGTGAAATCTTATTATTTGTAATATTACTTATCACAGCTCACACTGCTATTGATAATGTTGTTACTGCATGCGAGAGGGATTTAATCATGTGATTTTTTTTCTTTGAAATCCGTTGAACCATTGAACAGTGAATAAACGTTATGTTCGTACTTTATTGTTAATAGGCAGAGAGAAAGATATATATATATATGCATATATATATGTTATCTTTTTAGGAGTTAAGATATAAACTCTATTAAATATGTAAAAATGCATATCGATTTTAGCATATATATTTATTCATTATTTATCGTCAAGGGCATCTTTCTCATTTGAACGGTGAAAAATGTTTGCAAAGTAAAATGTAAAAAAGAAATTATTAAAAAATGTCTGACTTAAACATTTCTTTAAAATTCTTTAAACATAAGTAAAGTCTTTTAAGCATAACTATTGATGAATATATTTTAGAATGCAAGAAAAGAATCTGTATAAACAAATTTTAGATAAAATGATAATTTGTTTAAGTTAAAGATGTTCCATTTCATATGACGTCATATTACAAAAATATGATAGATAAAGAGTAGAAGACAATTAATCTTTCTAATTGTATTAATCATTCTTAAAATTTATATAGATTAATAATGTTCGAAAATATAAACAAAAGTCTTCCTTTTTCAAACCTTATTCCAATTAATTACATCTTCGTTTACGCTTCTTCTTCATGAAACTATTAGAACTTTTGATTACCACCGAGTTCGTAATAAATATCCGTAATAAATATAAATTATTTATTAATTAATACATATAGATCAATTTATAGACAAGTATAATAAAATATCATTCTTTCTGAAATATTTACAAAAGAGATTAATCATAAAAAAAAAAAGAAAGATAAATTCTTTTATTATTTGATTTATTAATAAGTTACTTCTTGACTATCGATGTAGAAGAGAGAAGAAAGTTATATACGTAATACGGGAATCTATGTATTTGTGGCGGGAACTTATTTTATATATCTTAATACAAAATAATCGTCTATTATTGTAATAAAACGATTGATAACAATTTTTAATGATTTTTTTTCGTTTAAATATTATATTCTATGCTATTCTTTTTTTTTTAATAAAATGTTAATAGAAATTAATATATTTATTAATACGTAATATTTCTATGGTAACGCAATTAACATGCGCCGCGAAATCGTTTAACTATCTTCATAATTCGTAAATGACGTTATCATTGTTTCAGTTTATACTAATCAGTTTATACTACAGTTAGTTTATACTACAATTTATAATACAGTTAGTTTATACTACAGTTAATTTATACTACAAATGGATATCCGTATCGTTCTTATTAATTACAAGTAATTAAGAAGATTTTTCTATCGTAAATCATTTTTCAATATATCTATAAATAACTCAAAGTTATCAATATATCCATAGATAACTCAAATTTTCAGAAAATTTACGAAGTGTTTATGCATGTTATATGTATGTAGATATATTGTGTTAGAGATATGGTTGTTATAAATGTATCAATGCATTGCACCGAACTTATCGTTGATTTACATATATGCAAAAATATTCAAGTTTTCTTTTTTTCTGTTGTCTGCTTTGAATACAGGTATTTTCTAAGAAATTATATAGACCAATATGACGGTTTCAGTTCTTGAGATTTATATAGGTTATTATTATCTGAAAATAAATGTCATTTTTCGTGATTGCTTTTTTATTCCCGTCATTTATATACATTTCAAAGTATTAATTCACCATATATTTACATACATATATGTTTCTTTTTCGTTCTTTCTTCTTGATAGTCGAGCATTCTCAATTATATACAATTATTATCGAATTATGATACATTATTTCGATCATAAATGACATATTTATTTGATGTGTATAGATAAAAATTCGACGAAATATTTTTTTTTTTTTCAAATACAAAACATACTCTCATATATATATATATATATATATATATATATATATATATATATATATATATATATATATATACATGGATTCACGTAAATCCATCGAATTATTTCGATTTAACAATTGTTTATTATTTCGCGCGTAATATATAAAGGATAGAAATGATCTACGTACTTATGATACAAATGTGTATCCATTTAATGTTTTTATGTCTCTAAAAAATATAATTGTTTCATTAGAAAATTATTGTCTACATTTAAAATTCGAATTAATTACATTCTTCATCTATATCATATTACCTACGTACTTTTATTATATTTTTTATTATTTTTCATTAAAATAATTAATATTTGAATAAACTAGCAATGTACTTGAATTACGTAGTCCATTTCCATTCCTTCTTGGTGGTGGTAGTTTCGTCGGATATTTTCGATAGGATTACAAATACTTGCGATTACAACTCAACACATAATTACACTCCATAGATAATTAAAATATTTTTAACGTATATCTATTCAAAGATCAATATCATTCAATAGCTGCACATACAATTTTTACGAGCCCGTATTCAAAAGTTCGCATGTCATTGCATTTGAACTATTGCAACATACTTTGTTTTCTATTTTCTAGCTTTATTTTTATAATATCGATACTTCTCTCTTTTTCAAACTATGTCTTAATTAATAATTTTGTTTATAATCGTAATCGATCGATGTTTTGTAGTATATTCAATTTATATATATACACACGAACACACTTATGGATATTCCATGCACGCATATACGTACACACTTTTCATTATATTCTGCTTAATAAGATTTCATACTTTTCAGATTATCAAGAATTTGATGAGTTAGAATAACACATTACCACGCGTTATATATATGTATTTTCTCTTTGTATATGTACAGATAAAGTTATTTCTTTTTATTAACATAAAGCGATAAATAATATTCACATACTTGGTGTCTACACACAATACATAAATGTATTTTTAGGAAATTTTTCGGTCAAAAGCAAAACAAAAATAATCGAACGATTGAATTCTTTCAATGATTGAAAAGAGAAGAGATCTTCCATTCCTATAGAGTATTTCAACTAGTACAAATCTATGAAACCTTTGATTAATATCGACTTAATTACGCATTTTATTAGAAAGATCATTTTCATTCTAATTTTATCATAATTAATTTAATATTATAGAAGATTTATTATTATATAGAATAGTATAAAAATTTGTATACTTTTTAGGTTATTCATTATCAAATTTATTCCTCTCTAGTTATTGTTTTATTTTAGGACATTTATTACATTTTTATTAATAATTGGGTTTCCGTACGCAGCTACATCCAAATGATAAGAATCTGGGTCCATATTACTTGCAATATATCAATGTGACGCAAGTACTATTACTATCGAACGAATGACTGTATACTGTGATATATTTCAAAAATACTTAGCTTTTAATAATATAAATTTTAATAATTTATTAAATTCAATTTATAAGATATTGAATATGATTGATATTTTAGATAATATATTCTCGAATATGTTACTTTCAAAGATGATTTACAGGAAATATTTATCCTTTCTTGTTGTATAATCTATTGTATATTTCATTTGTTTAATTTTTATAAATTATTAGAATAGTGAAGAGATCAAAGAAAGAATGAGAATGAAATATTTTTTTATAACATGAATAATGATTTATCGAGGATTTACATTTAAACATATTTAAATTTCATAAAATTTCATATAATGTATTATAATTTAAAATAATGACAGCTACAGCTACTTAACTAATCGCTTAAACTGTTCAGTAATTCATCTACGATCATTCATTTCCAAGAAGGAAAAAGCTACGAGCTGATAGTAATTTTTTCTTTTTTTTTTTTTTTTCACATAATTTCTCGTCGATCAAAGTCAAAGTGCGAAGAATAATTTATTTGCCGGCAATCGAAGAGAAGTAAATGAAGCATACGAATATGTTGAATAAGCGAATGAAGTTCACTGAAATTTGTCATTTTGCTTTAAAAAAAAGACTTAAATGTAAATTAACTCGTCAACAGAACTGTGGCATTTAAAATAAATATGAATAAAATAATTTTAACTTGTATGCTAATCACTTTATTGAAAATATCATTATATCGAAAAAAGCCATAATCGAATCAATCGTGCAATCTGTTATAGGCCAATGCCAACAGTGTTACCAACAGATTTATAACATTATTTTTTTTTCCTTTTTTTCTTTTTAACAGTATATTATTAATTATTATCTTCTTTTGAAAATTTTATTATAGTTTAAAAATAAAGGTAGAACTCATTGGTTATATATCATATATATCTTTATTAATTAATGATAAAAATTAACTAGTAAGAATCTCAAACTATTATAATCTTAATTTAACTTTCAAATAAAACGCAATATTTTAATCATGGAAAACATGGCGTCTGCTCGGCCTACGTTTACTAAACATGTTGATCGGTAACGATACAGTGGATTTTACTCAACAAATTTCAACAAAACAAATACTTATATTATTGAAATTATTAAAGACGTCTATTTCTAAATTTGTTGGAATATTCTATATCTTCCGAGTGCTACTCTGTATTGACAAGTAGTTATGGCAAATCATTATGAAGTTCCAAACTGGTGTGTGTCAAATTTTAATAATGTTAATAATAATTTAACCAAAAGTGTATTATACTCAAAGTTAATATATCTAAAAGTATTATTAACTTATCCTTATTACATGGATATAATAAATTTCGAATAGTTATTCATAACTAGGTTATGTTTTCAGGGCTGGTAAGCCTCCAGTTGGTTTACATTTGGATGTATTGAAAAATGATAAATTAATACAGGTAAAATAATATATTACATATCCTTAAAATACATATCCTTAACATACATATTAATAAATATTTTTAAAATGTAATTTTTATTATAGAAATTAATGGTGGATGAGAAAAGATGTTACTTGTTTGGTCGCAATCAACAATTAAATGATTTTTGTATCGATCATGCTTCCTGTTCTCGAGTTCATGCTGCACTTGTTTATCATAAACATCTTCACAGAGCATTTTTAGTAGATTTGGGCAGTAGTAAGTCATTAATTAGAAAATTATTTAAAAATATATTTATATATTTTATGATCATATATTATCATTAATTGTTACTATTTATCTATTAGCACATGGAACATTTATTGGTAATATGCGCTTAGAAGCGCATAAACCAACACAACTTCCTATTGATAGTACATTTCATTTTGGAGCATCTACACGATATTATATTATCAGGGAACGACCACAAACTGGTACAAGACCTATTATTGAAGAATTAGAAAAACTTTCAGAAGATGCTGAAACCGGTGGTTTATTAGGTTTACCTGAAACAGAAACAGAACTTGATGTATGTGTCTTATATCTAACAAATATGATAAATAAATTATAATAATGTAAAATATAGAATAATCAATAATACATTAATTTTTAGAATTTAACAGAATTCAATACGGCACATAATCGACGCATATCCATGCTTGGTATCACAGATGATGAAATGCATAAAAGTACTAGAAAACGAAAGAAAAAAGGTATAACCTTTAATGACGATGAGGAAGTTATTAATCCAGAAGATGTAGATCCGTCTGTTGGTAGATTTCGTAATCTTGTACAAACAACTGTAGTTCCAAGCAAGGTTTGTGCATATGTAATTATAATCTGATAAACTTATGATTAACTTATATGGTACAATATACTAATGGTTTTATATTTTACAATATAGAGAATGCGTATGGAAGGTGGATTAATATCATTGTCAGAAGATCATCATCCTTTAAAACATTTACAACCTACGTCAACCACACCACAACTTTATCATGATCTTCCACCAGAACAATTTACACCTTCCTCATTGTCAATAAATCCTTTTTCTACAGCTTTAACATCATTAACATCAAGACTTGGTATTGCATTACCAAATCCAGCGCCAGAAGTAGAAATGACTCCAAATCTTGTACAACCAGAGGTACCACAAGTACCAGAAATTTCAGGTCCCACAGAACCACGTGCAATGGAGCCTAAAAAGAAAAAATATGCCAAGGAAGCTTGGCCTGGGAAAAAACCTATACCATCACTTTTGGTATAATTGTATTAAAAATTTTATACTTTTCTTAACCGTGGGCATAGCAAATATAGTCTACTGTTTCGTTGCTGTATTCGTGATAGGCTTAATATTTGAAGACTGTTATAAATTTATTACATAACTTTTAGTTGCCCCTCATTTCTTCATAATTTCTTCATAACAGTCACTTGTGTTTAAATCAAACTTATGTAATATTAATTCTCATTATTTACAATTTATGTGCTATATAAATATAAGTAACATACATATTGGTAAATAGATTATAATTTTAATAATAATTTGATATTTGATAGAAAAATTTTAATAATTAGCTTTCCAGTCCTATAATACAAAAGAATAGACAAATAACAATTATATTCACTTATATAGGTATAATAAACCTATAATGTTAATTTGTTAACATTTTAATTATATACAATTATACAGATTATTAAAAAGAAAATAATTATAAAATGATGGAAATTCAAATGTGATAATATATTTAGTGTAAAATATTAACTTTAGATTATTTAACTTATTACCTATCTTATGTGGTATTAAATAATTATTAAGGTAAAAAAAATGAAAAGAAGTTTAAAGTATAATCACAAGGAATTAGTGTTGATAATCATATAAAAACAGTATTATATAATGTAAAAAATACTTACTTACTATTACAATAATACCACTAATTCTGTAATTATTTTAGATTTTTAAAAAATATTTATAAATAATATATTTAAGTATAAAAATGTTTTTATTTCGATTGATAAAATCTTTTCCTAATTCTACAAATTTTAGCGATATGTGCATATACACACACACACACATATATATATATATATATATAGAAAGCGATATGTATATAAATTATATATATATATATAAATATAAAGAATACTAATAATTATATTAACAGCTTAATTATCAAGGTTTAATATGTATTAACCTTTTTTGTAAAACAAATTGAAATTGCAAAAATTTCAATATTTAAATTTCGCGCCAACCAATCCTGTTTTAAATAATAATACTCTATATTGATTTCCTCTGTCGTCAATGAAGAATTGATTTCTCTAGTGTTTAACGTCGATAGCACGTGCTGAAAGAAAAGTAAAGAAAAGTATACATTAGTACTTAGGTGATTAGTCTAATAATTTATTAGTATTATTTTTATGTTATTATCATCGAATACGTTTATTTTATTATATTAATTTATCCAAATATATCACATTGAAATTTCTAACCTATATATTGGAGAAATTTATAATTTCTATGTTGTAAGAGATCTCAGACCACAATTAATATAGTGATCATCAGTGTATATAATTTAAAAAAATAATTAAATCGTGATTTAAAAGTATAATATTGTTTATATCAACTTTAATAATGACAACTACGGAATCTAATCCTGGCTGGGCAGATGCTCTACAAAAAATCTTAAAAACAAATAAGCCGAAAAGAAAAAGGACAATTGTGTTGTCTAAAGCTAAAAAGTATAACGACATAGTGAGAAAAAAAGACAGTTCGTCTTTAGAAACTGATGCAGTTACAAAAGAGGAAGAAAAATTAGAAACTATCGAAGGCAAAGAGAACCTATTGTTGACAAAAAGAAAACAAAAACAGAAGGATAATTTGGGTATAAGGGTGAAACCATCTATTACTGATAGAGAACATGAGAAACTTCTACAAAAAATTGCAACAAAGTAATTTTTATTATTTATTATTAAGATAATATTATCTATTCAGTTTCTTAAACAAATTTTGAACTGTATGTTAGAGGTGTAGTACAATTATTTAACGCAGTAAGGCAACAACAAACACAGACAAATCAGAAATTATTGAATGCTGGACCTTTAGAAAGAAAACGTGAACAGGTATTAAAAAATATTGACAAACGCGCATTTTTGGATGTACTTATGGGAGAATCAAAAAGTATTCCTGTCGACAAGAGTATCGAGTGCCAAGAAGAAGAAAAGAGAAATAATGAAGAAAATGTAAGTTTACTTTTTCTGTCTGTTATGAAGTTTTATATTATAATATTAAATTTATTTTATTAATTTACTTATTTAGAATTATAAGTTAACTTATAAGTAAACTTATAAGTTAAAACTACAACATAATTCGATAATTTCTTGTATAATTCCATAATGTAATATTTTATATAGAAAGAGGACAAAGTTTGGTCTGTCTTGCGAGATGATTTTGTTATGGGAGCAAAGTTAAAAGATTGGGATAAAAAGCAACTAAATGATGAAGATTCTTCAACCCCTGAAGATATAGATAGTGATGAATAGAAATACAAAAATAATTTTATAAATTATATAAAAATGTCTAAAATATTACAAATTTTTAGGAGACCAAATGATCATAAAATTATAGATCTCTTATTAAATTTTTTATTTTATTTAATAACGCCTGTTCAATAATCCTTTGTAAACTACATGCTAACAATGATAATGTGTATAGTATATAATTTCTCTGTATAAATTATAATTATAATACACATTTGACTTCATATGAAATCAATTGATTTATGGTGCATGTTTATGGTCTTGTATTAATGACTTTTTATTAGTTTATGTATCATATTGTGGTCAAGTATCCTTAAAATATCAATCTTATTCCTGTTCTTTTTAATTTGATAGTCATTTTTTTGTTTCTCCAAATAAAACAAAAAGAATTCATAACTATAGAGTAGTAAACTTATACAAATAATAACATAAATGGAAAATATACATATTTTCATATTATAGGGTATTTATGATTTATACAAAATTCTAAAGATATTAAGCCGAATATACTGCATGCACAGATTTCTGTGGACGGACTGAACTAACATTATCTTGACAACAACTCAATACTTGTTATATTACACATAATTGAATACTCAAGGTTCTTGTGTAATATTCAAAAATTTATTGTTTTTATAGATGTTTATTTTTATAACAACTTTTTTCCTGATAACAATTTCAATTTATATTTATTTTACATTCTGTTCTAGTTCCATTAAATCTGATTTTAAGCATGATTAAATTAATTTTTCATAACAATTTATTAACATAATATATAGAAATTTTTTTCCAATATTTATGAAATAATAATTAAAATATTTTTTTTGTGCAAAATGTATACATTGTAAAATGTAGATTTTTTGAAAATAGTTTAACAAAAACAATTGTTCTATAATAAAATGTATAAAGAAAAATATTAGGCACTGTACTAGTACACATAAGTTTACTGAGTCTTTAAATTAATTGATACTGATATCACCATACACTTCCATTATTATCTATTAAAAGATATTGTCAGGCGTACCTGGACTGTTTAGCGCCATAATTTCAAGCAATTTTTTTATTAAAGTAATCTTATTTTTGGAGAGAATATAATATTATTTAACAGATTCTAGGTAAAAATTTATCAATTATTAAGTATGACATTTAATAGTGATATATAATAATATTCACCAAATTTTAAAGGAAGTGTACTATTATTGCTTAATGCAATGCAACATAATACATGTATATACATATATGTATATCACTTATATAATCGCACATCGAGTAGAAAGGGTTGTAACTTGAAATTTGATATTTCCTATCAACAGAATGATTTCACTCGCAATAAATATATATACGATAATAAATATTCATTAAAAATGATCTATTTTTTAAGCATTTCGAATAATAACATATTTAATTTATACAAGTTATATAAAGCAAAACAATGTTTTTTTTTTTTTTTTTATTATAAGAAATGCGTAAATATATCCTTTCCCTTGATAATCGTAAAAATCTTTCATATAAATTTGAAGAACTTTTATCAGCATTTATTAATTATTTCATTAGTTACTACTCTATACTACTGCGTGTGCGCTTTCGTTAGAGTTAAGTGTATCAGAAAAATGAAGGAATTTTGAAATTATATAAAATAAGTAAAAGTAGGGCGCGATGTTAGCGTAGAATTTCCTAAAAACTTATCGTTCAATTGGCAATATTTCATCAGACCCTACTCTCGCGAATATCAGCAAGAGCACCAAAATTACCAGCATCGTCATCAGAATATCCAGACTCGCTGTCAGCATTTTGCGTTCTACTTTCATTCTCGCTTCGCCTACTTCTATGAAGATACCTTATATTTGGACTAGCTTCGTTGTTTTGGTTGATTTCGTTAGTTTGTGTATTTTGAAAATGAACATTTCTTGCATTCGATTGTTCTCCATGATATAATTGCGCTTGAGACATTTCGTTTACCCTATTTACGTTGCACATTTCATGCGGAACATCGAGGGAAGTCTCCATTTCGTGAGAATTAACGTGTCTGACAAAAGCAACACCAGCTTGATCGTTGTCTCTAGAAACACGTTCTCTATTTGTATTACTATCGTTACTTATTCGCGAGATACTTCGTGCACGATTCCTCGTATTCATTATATCATTTTCCGTTGGTGTGTTTTCAGAAGGGTTTGTTGTTTCATCCACCCTATGGGTATATCTTTGTTCATTGTTTCGATTAACATTTTGTGAATTCGACCGATGATTCTCGTTATCTATTACATTTTCTCTTTGGTGATTTTCATTCTCATGAAACAATTGGAACGTAATATCATCATGCGAAGTTCTATAAGTACTCAAGTTCGTGTTGCTTGAAACACGATGACCCATTTCTTGACTTAATCTATATAGCCCTAAATCGTTGTCCATGTAATAATTATCCAAGGGATTACTGATGATCGATGGATTTCTCGAGACGTTCCTTCGTGGGAAACTTTGACTAGAGAAACTCGTTACTGTTGCATAAGGGTAGGTCAATACGTTCATGGGATTACCAACTATATGAGGACAACCCTCTAAACTTTGCATTTCAATTTCTTCTTTGTCGTTACGACAAAAATCCAGCTCGTGAGGAAGATTAGCAAACCTAAGAAGAAGTTAATATGTTATTTGACGTTTAATTTTTAAGAATAGATATCAATTAAATCTACTATACCTATGCAATAGAATGTCGGAATACGAGGGTGGCATATCAGTCTCTTCTTTGCCGTAAATGCTTTCATAAGTAGGCGGTGGAAAACATGCTATAGATCCTAAACTATCTTTGCTAGGAGTTTCAGCATCCATTTCCAATATACTACCCTGACTGTTTTGCAACTGATGTCGATTAATACTTCGTGGATTTCTTTGTGCACGAAGTACACTATCACCCAATTCAACCAAATCCAAACCTGTGTCGATATAAAATGACATGTACATTGAGGAAAACCATAATTATATATATATATATATATATATATATAGGAAGATAATCAAAATTAGATTTATATTATCGTACCAGTAGGATCGGCTTGAAATTGTGTGAACATAGTACCATCAACCACAAGCATTCTACCATGTGGTAAAAGAATGATGGTTGGTGTAGCAACCATCGTCTGATCGCTATTACCAAAACGTGAATCTGGTTCAGGATCCTCCAAACGACAACAGCAATGTCGTCTACAAAGCGATCTACAGAACGGGGCACCCCAACAACAGTAAGCAAAAATGAAACACAATACGGCAAGCATCACCAACAAAGCTGCGACACCTTGACTCTGTTGTGCCGCAGCAAGTGTTGGTCCACCGGCGACGCCGACGCCAACCCCAACCCCAAAACTTCCGCTACTACTGCTCATCTCTCCTAGAAAGTTTAAAATATTCGTGATATTTAAAAAAAAAGGATTCATTATATAAAATAATTCAATAAAATTTTTAACCCATCGGGCATCTTGAAAAATCAATATTTTTCAAAAAATAAAACGATTCTTTCTCGAATAGTCATTTTTGCTTTGGAAAAAAAAAGAAACGACATTCAACATGGTAGAATAAGATTTCCCGCGCTATCTAGACTATTGTTATGAAGACAATGTAAAAAGGAATCGATATTCAAATCGGCTAAGCTGGAACCGTGCCCATCTTATCGGATATCATTTGTATACAGAAAGTATTTTTAACTTTAGATAATATTACAGGAATTAAATCGATTGCACATCTTGTATATTATTAACATATTTTTCATTTGTCGTCAAAATACAGATATTAGATATTACGCTTAATAGGCATTATCATCTTTATACGATTTATGTAATATTATAAATAATAATTAATAATTTACATAATATTTAATTAATTTTTTAAGTATAATTATTGATTCCATTACATTTACATATACGCATGTTTTAATACAGTACTACAAGTAATACGTATAAGCAAAAGATTCTGCAATGCGGCATAAATATGCTCGCATAATCAAACATTTTTGGCGATTCTCCAATTTCGAATGATCGAGCTTCAATGTTAAACGTGTTAATAATATTTTATCATCGAATGTATTTAACGATTCTCTTTCGAAATAGTGAAAGCAAAAGTGATCATTAAAACAAAAAAGGTAATATTACATATTATCGTATAGGAACAAACAAAAACTCAATGTAAAAACTCTCTCTTTTATGCTAATTAAGATGACGGTCTTTTATCTTCTTTATAAACAGAAAGCAAGTGAAAGCGTTATTATATATAAATACCAAAAATACTATTACTTATTTAATAAAATATTATAATGTATGTAGAGACATTTTAGAAATACGTTTAAAATATACAATCAAAAAGTTGATCTGATGAAATTGAATAAATTAATAATCAAATATCTTATAAAATCGATCTCTTTTATTACTTTATCATAACTATGAATAATAGATGAAATGTAAAACAAAAAAAAAAGAAAAAGAAAAAATATATAAAGATATCAATAAATAATATTTCATTTACACGATGCCCGCATTATGTTCCTTGTATACTATATCATATGCTGTACACGAATTCTTACTACCGCGCCGACACTTGGCGCACTTGAATGGCATACAAACTACTGCAAAATAGAACGTATAAGATTTAGAACGAAAGAATTTCGGACGCTAAGAAACAGGTATGACAATATAATATACTGAAAACGAATTTCTTTGAATTGATTTTAAAAAATTTACGACCTCTCTGGCTATGTTGTTCGTTACGATTGGTCCATTCAAAATTATTATTATATATACGTATATTACGAAAGAATAATTTGTTTAATTGTTAAGATGATAATATTTTTATTACGTGTAAAAATATTGTCATCCAAATACAATGGAAATATCGTACGATTAAACTGACAAATAACAAAGAAAATGTAAAATCACTTGGATTAGTTAATCTCTTGTTAAAGAAATGTAAGTTTTTTCTTTCTTCCTTTTTTTTTCTTTTTTTTTTTTTTATGGACAACAACACCGAAAAGCTACGATATTAGATATTTTACTTTGAGAATTAACTTCACATTTGCGTGTCACATATCGATGGCACAGTTCATGCAACACAATTATCCCAACATCAATCGTAACTGCACAATGCATCATCGCTCTCACCTTGGATGGTGATATTGCGAAGCCAAGTAGCCCCCGTGGTTGCAGTTGACTCCTCCGTCACAGCTAATGTTCCGTAAATCATGAACAAGGCCGTTAAATATCTTGTCAATCTTCTACCACACGAATGTTTTCTCTCTCTCACTCTCTCTCTCTCTCTCTCTCTCTCTCTTCCTCTCTTGAAAATTTCGCTTGCACTACGTCGTAATTACTTTGATCGACCGTCCTCGATATCGTTGAGTTCACCCCCTACAACTAGTGTACAAAAGGAGACCACAACGATCCTTCATCGACGTTTTTCGGTACACTCAAATGCGCTTGCCTAAAGAAAAAAAAGAAAGATTTTAACTTTATGACGATGTTTTCTAAATTATCACTGACAATTCGATGTTGGAATGTTGATAAAAATATGTATACAGGGGTACATGGCGTCCTTTCTTCTCAAACACATTCCAAACAGAAAAGTGTCTTCGTTGTTTCAATGAGGATGTTTTTCATCTTATTTGAATACCACCAACACCTCATTTCTTTTTTCTTCAGTTTTTTTTTCCTTCTTATTTTTCACCAAATTAAAATCTCTCGATTACGAAGAAAAGTCTCTTGGATTGCAAGATCGAATTGTTACTTTTTGTTCGTTTTGATCCTTCCTCAACATCGTCCTCTTCTACTCATTATTTCATCTTCGTCATAGTTCTAAGTAATCGTCGATCTTTAGATCGACCTTTCTCACCACTTTCTCACTACTTTATAGACAGAAATTCCTCGTAAGAGTACGGAACGTCGAGTCGAGCCTTGCGCACTGCCATTGACACGAGATCCATTTTGACCCTCGACCCATTTTACTTCCACCCCCCACTTTTCATCAACCTGCTGCTTCGAGACCTAGCGATATGGCTTCGAGTGTATAAAATTACAATCTGGATTATCTTCCTTTGTGCTTTCGTTTTTTTTACATTGATGGTGAGTTCTTAATTGATTAGAATATATATGTGTATGTATATATATATATATCTCTAATCATTATCACTTTCTTCACTTTATATGTTTATTAAACGTTTTGAAGTTAACAAAAATAAGCAAAAAAATCTGTATAAACACAAAGATAGATTTTGAAGAAATACAGAAAATGTTGATAACTTTTAATATCGTATATATATATATATATATTCATAAATCCATCTTGCAATATTGCAATACGTCGATATCCTTATTCCCCAGAGTGTGTATTTATCAGTTTCACATTTGTAGGTTTCAGGGCCTTCATTCATACAATTTCTATTTCTCATCCTGACTGCACTTGAATAACCTTATCCATCTTGATACTTTCATTAAAATGCGTGAACATTCAAGGATATTACAAGAAATGTACTTATAGAGTGCTGATCAATTACTGACACTATCACGTCACTTTTTTCTTTTTATTCTTTTTATCAACAGATATCTGAAATAAGAACACCTATCACTAGCCTTCTGTAGCAACCACGACTTAGAAAATACATGATAAACGTATGTTAATACGCACGCTCGTTTCAATGGAAGGTACACGTGACGGTTTTCTGTATTATCGGAGAATCGATCGTACCGAATATTGTACGTAGCAAGCGTAAAATATAATATTTCTATGAATTAGATGTAAAATAAAAATTAATAATTTTGTTTATAAAAATATAAATGTCTGATGTTATTATAAAAATTCAACAGAACATATCATTGTTCCTTGGATGAATAATTCAATATAGATACATGGATACTTTGATTTTTTAATAACCCATTAAATTAATTTATTTGAATATTTACCTATTATATAAATAGGTATTGAAAGATATAATATATATATATATACACAAACGATATGTAAAGTATATATTTTCTTTAAATAATTTTATATAATATAATTATTGTTCTGGTAAAATATTATTAACCCATTGTTTAAAGTGTTGAATTTCTGTTACAATTAATTCATGATCTATATTCTTTAATGGTACAAATGTTGCATTTACACCAAGCTTTTTAAGATTGTTATAAGTTTCTTTCCCCCATTCGATTGGAACTATTTTATCCAAATCACCATGAAATTGCAAAAGTGGTGGTGTCTTTTCCATTTTATTATTTTCTAAATACTGTAATGAAAAATTTTCTTTAATATGAATAAATAATATAAATGTATTTAAATATGAAAATTAATAAGCTATATATATATATATATATGTATTATATAATAGATATATAATTAATCTATTGTTATATAGTAGATATATAATATAATTACATACCTGGTATACAAATGAATTTTTATTAAGAAATGATGACATTGCAACACAACCAGCTAATGATAATTTAAATCTATATGCTAAATATAATGATAATGCTCCACCCATTGAAAAACCAGCTACAATTATTCTATTGCATGGGACTCCATTAGATTTTTCCGCATCTATCAACTGCACCAATATTTGACATATTGAATTAATGGAATGTTCTTCTTCGGAAACATTATTTGATATATTTTTACGATTAAACCATACATTGCTTATCTATAAAAATAGAACTTTTATTAGATTTATTACAATACATATTTAGAAATAATGATTTTGTCTTTTTATTGATTTTAATTAGTAGAATAGCAGTATTACCATTTCATTATTTGGTGTATAAGGTTGAGCAGGTGCAGTAGGATAGACAATTTTTATATGAGGGAACTTTAATTCTTCTCTGTTAAGCATATCAATTGAGTTCTTTAAATTGTTTCCAGAATCTCCTGATATAAAAAAAAAAATTCGAATTTTTAAATGCCTATTCAAAAAAATTTCATTATATAACCTTTTCTTCATTATATATTTATGACATATTTGTTATATATTTTTCTATCTTTTATCATTTTAGTTAATAGATATAAATTTTTTTTACCAGAACCATGGAAGAAAAATAAAGTGGCAGTATGTTTTTTTGTAGCTGGTACAATATTAAATTTTGATATCTTCATGATTTTGGCCATTTCTTTATTACTCTCGTTATTTCCAATACATTTAAGTCTTTATAACTTTAAGATTCTATTTTTATAAATGATAATACATGTCAAGGTTATGTTAAATCTTAACAAAATGTTGATTAAGTCAATGAATATTGCTTATCAAATGTTTAATCGTTTAAGCGGCATATTATTATTATTTAGAACCAATAACGAGAGTTCCCGCTTTGAATTCTTTAATTTGAATACAAATACGTAAAATTAAGGCGAATTCTAATGATAAAAAAATATATGCGTGTGTACTACATAAATCAAATATTACCAAAGAACACTTGCATTTGTGTTAGTTTACGTTCTTTTTATTACAAAAGAGTATTGTTGCAAGTGTATATATATACAATAAATATGCAATCAATAAAGTATATCATAAAAAAAAAAAAAGAAAAAAATAGAAATTGGTGCTTTTAATAGAATGGATTTATATTACCGACGTTGTAATAAGTCCAGCACTGTCGATAATTCAGTTTTGTGAATACGAAATTTTATAAAGACAAATATTATAAATTAGTCGTTATTATATATAGTTTTTTTGTTTGTAAATGGATTATCAATTTATTTATATGATAAATTTGGAAGTAAGTACATTCAATGATGTGATCATTATATTTTTGTATTAAATTTATTGATATAATCAGTAAAATTTTATTCTGATTAGAGAAATTTTCGATATCATTGAACATATATACAATATTTTTATTATTTTTTTAGCATCACTGGCAATAACTTCTGCGGAATATAAGCTGTGCTTTTTTCAAGATACTTTTAATTCAAGTAGAAAGGAAGATGAATTGAAGTGAGTAGAACAGGATTTAAAGTTTAAATAAAAATTATTAAAATTTTTATATATTGACACAATATATATATGTATATGTATATGTATATGTATATGTATATGTAATGTATATATTAAGACATGCGTTTAAAAAGAGAAATTATCAGATATTATCTATTCCTTTTGTTTCTTATGTTACTTATATTTATGTTATATATATAATTTTTTTTATTATTATGATTATGTCTATTCTAACATAGGTATGTCTACTATGATATTTGGCATTGGTACAGGATTATTCTTAATTCTAACTTTGTGGGCTATTGCAATATTAATTTTTTTAATATCATTACGAATAGAGAAGAAAATTGGTTTGGTTGTTATAGTTATCATAGGTCTTCTCACAATAATTTTGTTTAGTATTCCTAGAGCTTCTGAAAAACCTAATGTCAATGAAAGAAAGGTATGTAAGATAAATAAATGTTCCTTTGGTTAATTTAATTGAATTGTTTCTCTGTAATAATATATTAGAGTGATTTTATATCTTTTTCTTATCTTATCTTGTATTATCTTGCTGTAACTATATTTTTAGCCTTATGACCATCTTTTTATTTGGCGTATAATATTATTTACTTTACTACTGATTTCATCCATAATTGGAATTTCGGCATATATTAAATTTCAATTATTAGAGTCTGTCAGACCTGTGCGCGTATCTAATTGGATTTTCTAATTATTAAAGGTACTAATCATACTATGTATTCCCTAAATAATTGTGTTAATTTTATTTTTATTTTTATAGTGTAAGTTTTACTTAAAAAATAAAAATATATTTTATATTTATTTCTAGATTGCAAGTTTGATACAATCTGTCCAGTGAATTGTCCAACTACAAAAGCAATAAATATAGTACAGTAATTATAAACAGACCAGGTTTTCTATGTTCAATAAAATAATTAACAAAAATTTATAATGATACGAAGTATTAACAAATCATTTCCAATGTGGGTACGTCGTATCTCACTATCTCATCAAAAAAAAAAAGTTTATGAGATAAACAGTAACATCGAATTTAATAATAAGGTAATGAATGGTAAAAGAACAGTTGTTGTCAATTTTCATGCAGATTGGTGTGATCCATGTACAGTATTAACACCTAAATTAATAGAACTTATTGAACCTATAGAGACATTAGATCTTGCTATTATCAATTTAGAATCCAATCCAGATTTAGCTGATATATTTAGTGTAAAAGCGGTACCTGCTGTATTTGCAATGTCAAATGGATTAGTTTTAGAAAAATTTATTGGTTTACAAGATATTGGAATGGTAGAAAAGTTTGTAGAAAAATTAACTATTCAAGATGCAACAAATTCGAATATTGAAAGTAATTCAGTAAATTTGAAAGTAGACAATTCTGTAAATCCTAAAGATAATAATGTAAAATCATAAAATCATATTTATAATGTTGTATATGTGTAAATGTAGTTATATATATGAAAATATATAAATGTATATATATTAGGTCATTATATATGAAATGTCTGATTTTATAATATAAATATAATATGAAAAATCGGACGTTTCATGTTTAATAAACTAATATATATTTCTTTCATTATTATATTTATGCAATAATCGTGACAATTTAAATCTATTTGATGCTATTATTTGTAATTATACAAATATCAAATCATAATAGAACATGTAAAGTTAGTAAAAATATTAAGATATTTCGCAAAAGCGTGGATAATCATTATATGTCTTTGTATTCTTCTACTGAAAGTAGCTTTCTATGCAATATAATAATATTAAAATGTTCTTATAATGAACATCTATTAAGAATACTAGGCATTCATTTCAGGAAACTGTGGACCATGTGATTATCCTTCTTTTATATAAATATATATATATAACAAACTGTACTACTATTGTATAATTATCTTGTCTAAGCTATAGTGATTATACAGACAATGTTCTCTTGAAAACAAAAAACTATTTAAAGTCAATTTAAAATATACTTTATGAAACGTAAATAATATAATAACTATGTATACTTCAATAAAATAAACTATCATAGAACTGAGGTAGAATATATACTTTTTTGTTTATTAAGAATATATATGATATTCTATTTATATTTTGTTTATATCATATCAACTTTGTTCTATAATTTATTATGTTTTATAATATGTGATCATACTGATGTAACAAAACTATAAAGTGATTAATTTGTTTATTTACATAAAATATCAGTTGTTTTTATTACAATTCAAGATATTTATTCAAACATAGAGTGCACTTGTGACATTATTTATCTATTTTATTTTATTTTTATGCTTTTGTATTCAAACATAGATGTGAAGATGGAAGTAAAAATATAATAACATATTAAAGATTATTGAAATTAAAATATAAATGTCATATTTAAATGCAGGTATGCAAATAGAGTAATATCTAATTTGATTAAAATTTTATATTTATTCTTAATCATAAAACAATTCTGTACAAGCTATGTAGGAAACTAAGCCAGCAATATAATAAAGTTATCAATCCATATCATCTCTAATAATAGAGCTTGAATCTTTTTGTTTCGGCAGCAAGCAATATTTAAGTGTTATTAATTAAAAGACTAGCTAAGTTTTTTATCAGTCAGGTGTGTTTAAAACACCATGATAAGGCATTATTGTGACTCTTCATTGATTACTTGCAAAAAGTTATTAACATAATTGAACAATTATTTAATAAGAAAAATTTATAGCAAAATTTAAAAAATTTTTGCAAGTAATCTTATAATTCTTATTTTATAGATAACCGGTATATATATGTATGTGTATATATATATATATATATATATATATATATATATATATATATATATATATATATATATATATATTTATATATATATATTATATATATATTTTGTAATTATTTAACATTTGCACATAACACCTGATCTGTACTAATATAAACAAAGTAGTAAGTATTGTAAATGGAATATCTTAATTTTAAATGAAAAACTTTGAATATTATAACATGCACTTAATATGTTATGATAACAAAATATTTTACAATATATTACAACAATGAATGAAATTTTCTTAATACTATTATTATTTCTATTGCGCGTTTCTAAATAATTTCAAAAATTATATTACTCATAAAAATAAAATTGTATTATTTAAATTACAGATAAGATGTTATTGATTTTAGTTTACCGATATGTACTGTAGAGGCAAATGTATGGCCCCATGAAATTACACATTCATTAGATACATTTGGACGCTTTAATTTTGCAAATGTTTTCTTATTTACAATTTACAATTCATCCCTACCAAGTAGTTAAAAAAAATATAACAAAATGTAGAAAAACACAAATGATTTTATATACAATTTTCTATTGATGCCTCTTGTTGTTATTGGATACATTCATTCTATTTAATAATGACAATAGAAATATGCAGTTCAAATAGAATGTAGTACCTACTACATAATATTTGAATTGTTAAAATTATGTACATTTTTTAATGTCATAAATTAACAAAGAATGAATATATTCAATATTTACCCTATAAAAGCAATTTTACAACTTATTTAACAACAAGTAGCATCATATTTATATGCTATTTTGTAAGTCAACTAATAGTAATATAATACACAGTATGATACAACATGATACAATTTACTTTGCACTCCATAACTCAATAATTATTTTTACGTTTTCTTGAAAATTAAGAAAAATAGTGTTTCTGTGGTTGACTTTGTTAAAAAGTATTAAAATATATCTGTCTATAAGCGAGTTTCATATCCTCAGGATTAAATATTTTCTATTATTTGTTGATATTTATGATAGTTTTCGATTCTATTCCAGGGATGTTATTCGAATGAAAAAAAATTATTATTTAAAATAAATTATTGCATTATTATACTTGATTATATAAAAAAATAATCATTTAAAAGAAATTTGTTTTTCTATTAATGATAAATTAATTTAAAAATATTCTTGTGACTCAGAATAGTCTGTGTTTTTACCAAACTGGAATGCATTTACCACAATCGACACTTTAATATATTATTGTAATATATAGATTAAAAAATTGATCTATAAGAATTATCAGAATATGATTTTATAGTATATGGAAAAATATTTGACTAAACTTCTGCACCCAGATCTCGTACTCCTTGTTCTGCTATTGGAACATATTTGTCATCGATTTTAACAAGCAATATAACTTTATCAACATGTGATCGACGATTAGGATCGCGATGATTTGGAGACCAACGATGGACAACACATCCTTCCATTCCTCTTTCTGGTACCCAATGTTGCCAACCCGATCGACCACCTTGTTGTCTCATTTTTTCGTCTGGCCAAATTACATCTATTCGACGACCAAGATTAATTGCATCATATACTTGATTCGGGTCCATAATCTATCAAAAATAAACAAAACAAATAAAATATTTAGTTCAAAAAATAAAATTAATTTAATTATGATATAATTCCAAAATTAATTAAAATAATTAATTTTGAAAGTATACATCAAACAAATTGGAAGAAATAGATCAAACTAAATTTTAACATAATTGTTTCTTATACTTACACGAACTCTCTGAAACACTTCCTCTTTGTCAAGTTTATTAGAAAAACTTGTTTCACTTTTACTTTCAGTTTTGATGTCACTATTACTAAGAAGTCCAGCCAAACTGGCAAGTGTTGAACTAGTGGGTTTTCCAACAGAAGCAAGTGAACCTCTGTTACCACCAAGAGAACTTGTGTTTGCTCGACCTAAAGAACCACGTCCCGTTGAACCACCAATTTGACATCCAGATTCCATTGATTGTGATCCCGATGTATTATGACCTGATTGTCCATATCCTGTTATATGGATAGATAAGAGATTGCACAAGCATTCATAAAGATATTATATATAAATATAATATCATGTTTCTGCGTACCAGAGTGGATATTGTATGTGGTCATAGAGTATACTCCATCATTTCCAAAACCCCCATCATCTTGCGATCCCGTTCCACCCGATGAACACCCTTGACCACATCTTCTTCTTACTCTGAAATATAAATATTGATTATATTTATATTCATAATATACAATTCTACACACACATATATATATATATGTGTGTGTGTGAGTGTGTGTGTGTGTGTATGTAATACAGTGGCTATACCTCCGCCACAATTTTAACACAGTCGATTTAATGGTACCAAAACTTAAAGGACCTCCAACTATGGAACATAACTGTTCATTAGTTTCTGCATAACTGGTAGTTAATGGTGAAACATAAATTGGATATCCAATTGGTTGATCACAAGAACTATTAATTATATTTCTTAATGCCTGCTTCGCATTCTGTATAGAACCGCGTTCAGGATTTCGATTTCTTAAATATACTAATTCTTGTTGTTGGCCAGCCCAAAGACCACGAACACATTCACGATTCATTTTAATTACTCGAAAGCTTAAGTAACGTTTATTAAGCATTATTACTTTATATTCATCAATGCCATCGTCAAGTACATGCCTAAGAAACAATATGTAATCAATTTCTTAAATTTAAATAGTTTATATATATATATATATATATATATATATATATATATATATATATATATATATATATAAATATTTTATGTACCTAAGTGCCAAAAGACTGGGTGCTCCACTTAAAACAGCATTTCTCCATAAAGGATCAGCTTCGTGACTAATCACAAGATTTTTATCATGATTGTCAATGGCTTCATAAAGAGCACAGCATTCTATGTATTGTTCTGAACTCATAAAATGATCTTGATGCAATTTTAAGGCCATTCTTACACCTTTAGCAACAACACTTCTTAGTAATTCAACATCATGAAGTACCCATTCGTCTCGTGGTGATGTTATTCGAAAATCTCCTATATAATATTAAAATATATGAAAAAAGTAATGATATTTGAATATTTTCTAAAGTAAAATAAAATGAAATTATAATATGAGATAAAGATAATATATATATATATTAAACCTTTAAACAGTGCATGTAGACCATATAAAAAGAATTCGACACTTGACACAGTGTTGTGAGAAGCTGCTCCTAAAACGCGTCTTCCCAAAAGACTTAAGCCCAGACAAAGTGATACCAGATTTGAATCACGTGTTTTTTCTAATGACTAAAAAATACAATATCAAAATATACCTAAAAGTAATAATGTATCATATAAAGTGAATGGTTAAAAAAGTACCTTATCATGCTTAGTTGCACAATATTGTATCCAATCAAGGTAAACATTACAAAAGCTACTTCTTGTAATACCACTTGCTCGAAAGTCGAAGTCTTCGTCAATATTCATATTAAAAACAGGATCAAGATCCGCGAAATTTTTATCCAATGTTGTTTTAAGTGCATCAATAATATCTTGATTCTCCAACCAAGTTTTTAATTTTGGAGACTTAAGAGCATAGAAAACAATACTTTTGACATAATAAGTAATTAATACTTTACGAAATTCATAGACTTGCAGCATTGACACAGCTGAATTATCCGAAATCGAGTAACTTTCAAGTACATACTTGGCACTTGCAACTTCCCAAGCAAGCCATCTCTGACTAAAAGCTGCATTGACACTAAGTACATTTGAAAAATGTCCCATTTCACAACAACAACAATTATCATTATCTTCGATACCTTCAGATATTGCTTCAACCTAAAAAAGAGAAGAAAGAAAAACAAAAAATTAGATATCAAATTTATAAAAAAAAAAAAAAAAATAGTTAATGCATAGTCACATAAATAATACCTCTCTTTGTTGACAGTATGTTCCTCTGAACTCAAGACCCCTTAATTGAAAAGTAACTAAACCGTTTCCTAACTGCACTATATGTACTAAACAATTTAGATAATCAGATGCTAAAAGAAAACAATCTCCTTGCTCTACATTACCCCAACGACCAAGAGCAAGATCACCATAAAGACTATGCTGAAGAGACCGTGTCAATTGTTCATAAAATATAGAATTTAAATTATTATCATCTGCACCTAAATTACGATCTAAATGTGAAGACATTCGTGTATTTGAATGATCAACTCTTCTTGTTTTATAGTCACGTTCCCAAAATTTAACTGGACGTACATACGATGATATAAAAATTGCACTTCCTAAAAGTGGATTTAATGGCGTACTTAACATAGCAGATATACCTGCTTGAAGGAAAAGCATTGCAGAATGTGGAACGGAGAATGGTTGGGCAAAGGCATGAAAAGCACTACCCCAAGTAATTTGCCATGGCGCGATATATGTTACAATAAATCTTATTTTTAATAACAATTCATAAATTTTTGCAAATGCTATACCTGTTACAAAATAATCTACTAAAAATGTTTCACTTAAATCACGAAAATCTATTTTAAAAAAAAGAACAGCGAAAACGAGAACTAAATAACGAGTTGATGGATCAGAATATGCCGAACGTAAAGATTTTAATCCGCATATAACGATAATCAATGCTCCAATACTTTCTCCAAATTTGGATACTATCTTTGATGAACATTCAGTAAGTGCACCTAAAAATACAATAGGATAAAGAATGTTTCTCTCAAGAAAACATAAACAAACATAAGCTTTCTCAAACCACATAATTTTGACTGGCTCGCGTACTTCAAATTGTGCATGTTCATGACTACGTAACACAGGTCTTGCAAGACACAACCATGGTAATTGTTTTCTAAGCTGTGGTACTATATAATGTAGAAGAAATCCTAAGCAACTGACGATACCCCATAATACAGGATTTAATTCTGGTTGTAAAGCAGTGAATACTGTAGAGCAATGAATTCCAAAGGATAAAATTCCAATCACAGCACAGACAATTAGATCATTTTTCAGTCTGGCATTAACAGTTGCACGTAATTTCTCTGGAAGAGGGTCGACTAATTCTGAATCAGACATTTGTTCTCCAACTTTTATTTTTACATCTTTTTTTCTACCAGATGTTCTAATTTTAGCTTCTTTATATGTTGTAGTTAAATTATCTTTATGAGTTGTATTTTCTATAATCTTTGCTTCTTTCTCTTCAATGTACATTTCTGGAGGCCAAAGATTTGATTTTACAATGTCCCAAATAACACTAGGATCTGAAGATGACCTACTTAGATGATAAGATATAGCTACAAGTAATCCAGCAAAGATAGAAAATAAAATGTGTTGTGAAGATTTAGGTTCAGTAAGAGCACCATATGCAAATCCATATAATATAATAACAGTGATTATACTACGAGCAAGACAGTATATAGAAGACACCAGACTGGTAGCAGCATTTCCACCAAATAAGTGGATATCTAAATGTTCACAGAGATACATTAGGAAAGTGTTTATCTGTGGAAACAAACCTAATGAGAATACAATTGGGAAACAAAGAAGAAAAATTAGTAAAACATTTCTTATTTGTAATATAACGTCACAATCAACAACACGTAAACCATATACACGAAATTCTGAACTTTTAAAATTCCTTAACGATTCATTAAAGATTAAAATAAATCCTGAACATAATATATAATATACTGGTCTAGAAAACACTATAATACGATTAAAACCATGTGTCGGGGACGCAGCATCTGGTTGAACTGATTTTAATAAAGAATATTGACAACCAGCAGTTACAAAACAGAACATAAAAGCAAAGATATCTCGATAAAATCCTTGCTGAAGCAAAATTAAACCTAAACCTGCAACAATAACAGCTAATAATGTAGAAACAATTGTTTCTAGAGAAGTTAAATTACGATCGAGTAGAGCTAACAATGATAATCTATCAAATCGCACTTTGACATGTGGTAATTTTCCTATTTTCCATTTATAATAATGCCTTGTTTGTTTAGGTTTTGTATCAGATCCATCTAAACCATCTATAAAACGATTCCAAGATAAACTTGAGTTTATGTCAGCTTCTTGATGTGCAGGCAATGTTAATACGGGCACGCGATTATTGGAATCTGATGAGTAAGAATATAAATTAAAATTTCCTAATAAACTATGCAATCTGCGATTTCTTTCTGCCATTGAGTCGGAACGCGAAATAAGAGTATGACGAAGCTGATCACATTCTGGATTTCCCACTGGACATTGGCTTGAGCTTCCAGCATTTGAAGAAATTAAATTTGATGGCAATGAATTTTGTGTTTTGGTCTGATTGCTCGCTGGACTTGATAAAACGGGCGGTGTATCTATGATAACTGTTAAACCAGCAGAATTTAAAGATAAACTGCTATAACTATTACTTAATGAATCTGTTAATTCCCAATTTGCATCATAATGTAAATTTTGATTAAGTTGTTGACGCAATAAAGTATTCAATAATTTTTCATTATTACTTGAAGGAATTTGTGTTGCTGTAGCAAGACCAGAACCTTTTTCATCAAAAGTATATGCCAACCATCCTCCATTATCATCTCGAAAATAATGCACAGCCCCTTCAGACGTGTCATTATGATTAGTTGCTAAATGACATTCTCCATTAGATATTAAACCAAACAGAGCAGTCAATGGTACAACATTATCATCTCTAGTAGGCCTTGGCCCTCTATGAGTTCTATTCGAACGTTTTAAGCGACTCTGCCTTGCTCGAGAATTTCTAGTTTCAGAGTTACGATTAGGTCTGAGATCAGATACAGTACTGGACTGAGCAGACAAATCTCTGCCAGAATTTAATAATGCAGCCAATAATGGAGGTGCAGGACTAGGTAATAGCGTGCTCAACTCATTATTTGAACCAGTCGTTTGCTCAAATTTTGTTTCTCTTCTATCTTTTTCTTTGCGAATTTCCATTGTTCGTTTCGGTTTTGGTCTGATTTGTTCAATGCAAGAAATGTTGTCATCTGTTGTTTCTTGCGTAGGTTTCGGACGGCTTTGCTTTGGAATGGCACCTTGATGACGTTTATTATCTATTTCCAATTGTGGAAGTAATTTTCGTTTTACTTCATTTTCTATGCTTAAAGTTGTTGTACTAGATGAACCTGAATCTGGTTCTTTTGCATGGAGATCTGTAAAAAAAAACAAAAAAGTTTTTTAATTTCTTCATTCTATTTAACATTCAGAAAATAAAAAAGTTTGATCGATCGATGATTTATACGACTATTCTATTTTGTTTTAAATTTACATGTAATCGGTTTGAATTTGCATATACTAAATTTAGAATACCACCAACTTACAATCAGTACTAGCTGTCTGTAGACTTTCTGATGTATCCGTATCATCAGATCGAGTAAAAGTCCAAAATACTGGCAGCACAAATTAAAAAAAGGTAATAATGCAACACATAAAATTAAGAAGCACTAACCCTTGACAATCCTTTTTAAATGAAAGTGTCATCAATTATACTTACTTTTACTTGTCCATGGTTCAATTGGGCAATCACTACTTTCAAATAACCAATCTATTCCAACAACACTGCCTGAGTTTAGAGGATCTTCTATATTTTTCGTTTTATCATGTCGTTTATCTTTATGTCTCTCTCCATCAGAATATTCATGACTGCTTTGACTTGCATTACTGTATCTTCTTTTAATATTAGATTTTGGCTCTTCAAGAAGTGCATCACGAGAGTTTGCAGAATCATTGTCAACTACAGTATCACCATTAAATCTGAAAACAATTTTATATTCTCATAATATTATGACACACAACTTCAATTTCATTATTTAATTATTAAACATTTACCTTGAAAATCTATCATCAAATCTACTAGTACTAAGACTTCTGTCACGATTAGAAGTAGTAGTGTTGTCATTCGTTGTTTTTCTAGTTAATAATGGACTATATGAATCTCCAAGACTGAAACCCCCAGAACTTTCATTAGCAAATTGTTCATCACTTTGTTCTGCTATTGGATGAACTATTTCAGATCCATAGCTAAGATATGGTAATAATTGTAATTGATTTCTTGTTAAGGTATTCTGAGGTAAAACCTTTATAAAACGAATAAGAGATTACTAATACTAAGAAATATTCATATAAAGTAACTGCATTTAAATTTTATATCAAATGTACCTTTTTAGTATTAATTGTTTCAAGACTTTGTGGATGTAAAGGTAGATTATTATCATCTGTAATATTTACATTTTTGTTAGTTGCACCAATAGTTTCAAGACTTTGTGGATGAATAAGTTGCTGATGTGGCTTTTTAGTAATCACCTAATAATTGAAATGGAATGGTATTAAAAAATGAAAAAACATAAAATAAAAAAACATATATATATATATATATATATATATATATATATATATATATGTTGTCTTATGCTTGTATAGAATAATAAACGTGCATACAAATTATAAAAGAAAAAAAGAAAAAAAAGAAAAAGAAAAATTATTACCTCTAATGATTGAGGATGTGATGAGATTTTATTTTTGTCCGCATCTTCTTTCTTTGATATAATTTCAAGACTTTGTGGATGATCATTTATTAAATGAGTTTCCATAGGAATTGAGTTTGAATTAAGTCTTCGAACACTTTGATTCGATTTCCAATAAGCATAATCATCACCATGATGTTCTAATTCTAAGGAACTAGTTTGTTTTATTTGGCTCTCAGATCCAGTTTTCCCAAGGCTACCCTGTTTCGAGTGTCGATTTCTAGAATCTTCGGATGCATGTCTACACAATTTACGTGGACCTGGTCGATCTTCTTCTGCTATCACCACACATTTTTGTCGTTTTAATCGCCATTCTAGATATAATTAATATATATAATTTTGCAAGTCACAATACCATTTTATTAATCATCATAAATATTAATTTATTCTATGTCAACCTTAATCTATTTTATTGTACGCTCAGATTATATTTCATAATTTGCAAACCTCTAAATGTCATTGTAAATGATTTTATTATCAGTAGATTACCATTTATTATATTCCTAAAACGTGGTTCATGGTATTGAGCAGAAACTAATTCTGCTTCATGTACATTAATACTCGTTACCATGGGTTTGCTTAATTGTTGTGCTTCTTCTGAACTTTCTGAGCTATTTTTTCTATGTATTTCAACTTTTAAATCTATAGTAGAACTAGGTTTTTCTCTATTATATTCTGATGTTATACTATCAGCATCTGCATTTTGTATATTGGACTCAATAAAAGAGTTACGAGATGAACATTCCACAGGTGGAGTATCAGTTTTACCTATAAATACGATCAATAATAGTTTTCAATAAATTCAATTGCAAATATACAAAAGTTTTGATATGACAAACTTATAAACAAAGATTTCATCTGTTTTATATTTTTGTTAATAGCAATTAAGATAACAAAAAAATAATAAATAGACATGAAATATAAAGCTTTTAGAATAAAATATAAAAAGCATATATATTCATTATTCCTATTGTATTGTAAGAAAAGTTCATTTGTTAATCTAACACAGTTATATAATATAAAAATCAAGAACTTTTATATAAATACCATTTAAAACTTGGAGTTCTATACCATGCTCAACTTGATCTTGTAATTGTTCTCTATGTTTATTACGTGCCACACGTCTTTTCTCGCTTTCAGATTTCTGTTGACTAATAGATTGACCTGGTTCTTCCAAACATTCAGTTGTATCATAGACACAATGCAATGCATGATTTATGCACTTTATTGTACCAAATAATACAACAATGGACGAACAATAAGCTAACCAAACATATAATGTTGGTGGAAAATACTAAAATACAAAATTGTTAATGAAAGGTTTATCGAAAAATCTTTATTCTTTCAAATATTTAATATGTAAATATAATCGTATAAAATAATAGCGTATTACAGTTTCAACATGGTATACAAAAAAAAAAAAAAAATCTAAATATTATTCTTAGATTATTGATTGTAGAATATACAATATACACAATGACTACTTACGAGATATATCGTAAATGGAAGACAAAGCAAAAACAGCCAGACATAGAGATGAAAGGTATTTGAGAAAACATCGAGATGTGGATCGTAAAACCAGCCTCCTGTCAGGCTCGCCCAGACGCCTTGTCTTAAAATTTCCAGCGTTTGCGAACCCATACCAATAGTAAATGCACTTCCTCACCATTTTCCCATCACTTGACGATCAACGGTTTTATACTTGTCTTATCCTCTCTACAAGAAAAAACGCGTGGCCAGGGAGAAGGTGACAACGAATCTCATCTTGGTCTTTCTCTTATTAATCAATGGATTTGGCGCACACGATTCAGTGGCTCCGCAGCCATCTTCATTTCTCAGATGATCGCGATCATAAACCACATGGTTCGAAGTATGAGAGTGGATGTAACCCTCCGTAACGATCGTACGATCGTTTATCATAAACTTGTTTTTTTTACGTTGAAAATGAAATACGAGAAGAAGACGTCAAGCGAAGGGATGAAAGCACGTGTGAAATCATTTTGAAAAATTTATCGATAACGCGTCGTTTTCGTGTGACCGCCGTTCGATTTGTCATCGTTGCATTGAGAATAGGCTCTGTTCTGTATCGGTGGTACACTATCGAAGAATCGCAGTTGCATTAAAGTTGGAAAGCCTTTCGGATATCCACCCGTGAATCGCGGTCGAACGTATCACGACGTCAACGGTGGGGCCGTCAAACGAAACATGGCGTCCGTTAGGTTATCGCTATGAGTGCTCATCAATTTTCTCATATTAAATGTGGAATTATCGTTTATCCTGCGGACTGACGCGAAGCGTCGCGTCCTCGTGGAGACGAGCACGATGCTTTGAAAGACACATTGGAAACTTACTCGTCGACTAACGAGAAGACTATTAAGCGAAGAGGAATCGTTCTCGTCAACAGTGGCTTGTGGGTATACACACCCTGACGCGACACTTCGAAGGAACGATTTTAAGGCATCTTCTTATTCTTCTATCCTTTTTGAAATATCGTCCGCTTGTTACGTCGAAACAAAGAAGAAAATTGACATCACTTTTTGATAGCCCTTACTGGAGCCGTTACTGGATTCCTCAGCCAGAATGCCGGTGCCTGCTAAATTGTTTTTATCCACGGGGTGGTAGCGGTACCGATTACGTTCTTTCACCCTGCTTATTGTCGCGAAACGTGTACGTTCTTTCTGAAATTATCCAGCTAATATTTCTTTATTATGACGTTTAACAACTGTCATAACTATGTATTACGGTTACACGCGCATTACTAAAAGTTCCCTGATACATAAGTAAAGCTATTTCAAAGTCTGATAATTTTTATAAGACTATGCAAAAATGAATGAATGAGAACTCGTTAATAACTTTGCTATTTCCTTTTCATTTCAATGGAAAAACCTTGAAATACTTCTTTTTTGTTTTGTGTGATGTGTAATCAAAGGGACGAAATATCGTCTAGAGGTGCAAAAAAAAGAGACTGTGATTTGCACGGACAAAAAGACTACAGAAAGTGTTGATCCATATGCCGCCGGCCGGGCTATCGGCAAGGGGCTTGTCTACCTTGATGGACCACGGACAACCAGATGCTCGTCATCGGAGCGAGCGGTTTCTACTTTATCCAGAGAATGGCTCCACATATTCTCATTCTTCTAGCACAGCCACTTTGTCTCCACGATATCAATCTGGAAACAGAGGGAACAATCATTCCACCAGGTTAATTATCATTTTGTATTAGTTCAATGATAAATCTATGGTAAGGTATTAAATATAAAAGCTGTTTGATTTTCTTTTTTTAGTTACGGATATTTGTATGGACGTACGTCCAGCAACAATATGTCTGACAGCAGTGTTTCTGATACACACAGTGGTGGTACAGCAAGAACTGTTTCTCAACAAACTAGTCCATCTCATGGAACACATTCGTCATCTCGATCACGACAAGATAATAGCTCAACTATTTTCACTGCACTATTTGATTATGTTGCTCAAGGTGAAGATGAGTTATCTTTACAAAGAGGTGAAACTGTCGAGGTATACAATATATTTAAACGTCATAATAATATTTATGGTATTCAATGTAAATGTAATGTTTTACTTCTTGTATTAGGTTTTGTCTAAGGACTCTAAAATCTCAGGTGACGAGGGATGGTGGACAGGAAAAATTCATGGGAAAGTTGGTATTTTCCCAGCAAATTTTGTTGCCGAGGTAGAAAGCATTGACAGGGTATCGTCAGTGATCGATAAAGTTCATCCGGTTGAAATAGATTTTGAAGAATTGCAATTGGAAGAAGTTATAGGTGTTGGTGGTTTTGGTAAAGTGTATAGGTATGAGACATCAATTATTATACCAAACAATATTAATTACAAATGTATATAAATTTGTTTTTCTCTTATTATATTATAGAGGGTTTTGGCAAAAGCATGAAGTAGCTGTCAAAGCAGCTCGTCAGGATCCAGATGAGGAGCCTAGTGTAATATTAGAAAATGTCAGACAAGAAGCAAAATTATTTTGGTTATTAAAACATGAAAATATTGTGCAATTAGAAGGTGTTTGCTTGAAAATGCCAAACATGTGTCTTGTCATGGAATACGCTCGCGGGGGTAGTTTAAATAGAGTTCTTAGTGGTAGAAAAATCAGACCAGACGTTCTTGTAGATTGGGCAATTCAAATTGCACGTGGTATGGATTATCTTCATAATAAGGCACCTGTCAGTCTTATTCATAGAGACCTAAAGAGTTCTAACGGTAGGATATGTTATGTTACATACATATCTTTTTATATTAATTATTGTTAAACTGAACTATTAAAAGTAAATTAATTTTAACTTGTAATACATTTTTATTATATAGTGTTACTAAGTGAACCTATAGAAAATGATGATCTTCAATATAAAACACTAAAAATAACAGATTTTGGATTGGCAAGAGAAGTTTATAAAACCACACGTATGTCAGCTGCAGGAACGTATGCCTGGATGGCACCTGAAGTTATAAAAAAAAGTACTTTTAGTAAAGCTAGTGATGTTTGGAGGTCAGTTTTAAATTTATTTATTTTCGATCTGATCCTGATTTGGTTTCAATTAAACAAATTAGTATTAATTTCTATTTACAGTTATGGTGTACTTTTATGGGAATTGTTAACTGGTGAAACACCCTATAAAGGTATAGATGCATTAGCTGTAGCATATGGTGTTGCAGTCAATAAATTGACACTTCCAATCCCATCAACTTGTCCTCAACCATGGAGGTGCCTCATGGAAGGTATAAATAAAAAAATTAAATTTATTTTATTGACACCTTTTATTCAACATTATGAATATTAATATTAATAATTGTGATAAAGCTTGCTGGTCATCAGACAGTCATTGCAGACCTGGCTTTGTGGAAATTTTATTGGCATTAGATGAAGTACGTAGTGCATTTGCAGCAACACCACACGAATCATTTCATACAATGCAAGAAGATTGGAGGCTTGAAATTGAGCAAGTTCTTCATGGATTGCGCATGAAAGAGAAGGTAATAAATATATTACATTTGTCGATAATATTCCGATAGTAACGTAGTATAAATAAAACACTAAATAAAAAGCCAGATTATTATTCTTTTTTTTTTTTACTATCGGAATCGAATTAAAATTTATTTATAATAATAAAAATAATATTTAATTATTATTTTAAATGCTATACAAAGGCATGCCGTTCTCTCGAAGAGGTAAGATACGAGCTCTTAACAACGATGCGTATAATAAGACGAGTTTTAAGTTATTTCCAATAGCACAGATATGTTGAAGCGCAACGATGTATGATCTTTTTATAGAATTATTTTATTTTTTATTTCTTAGGAATTGCGCTGTAGAGAAGAGGAATTGACAAAAGCACAAGTGCAACAACGACAACACGAAGAAAACTTGCGGCAACGAGAACAAGAGTTAGCGGCTCGTGAAATAGATTTATTAGAACGTGAATTGACAGTAATGATAATTCAACAACAAAATACACCCACGCCTAATAAAAGGCGTGGTAAATTTAAAAAGTCTAGGTTAAAACTGAATAAAAAAGAACCAGGAAGTAATATTAGTGCTCCTTCAGGTAATCCTTTTACTTATTTTTTGCTTTAATCATATCGTTTCCATAATTCTAAAAAATATGATATACTTGTTGTTTAGATTTCCGTCATACTATAACTGTTCAGCATACGGCCTTAGACAGAGGAAAAGGTAGAAATCCATCAAAACCAAACAGTCCACCAGGTTCACCTAGTATTCCAAGACTACGTGCAATCGCATGTAAGTTAACATTTTCTTTTTCTAACTTTTTAAAGTTATAGTATTATTCATGTTATTTTGTTTTCAAATTATACAAATGTGTTTTCATTATATATGATAATAATTTCTTAAACATATTAGATGTTTCCAATGTTTGCGCTTTGTAGATATATTTATACTTATTTTATATTTTCTTGTCTAGCATGGTGTGAGCAAAAAAAGTATTTATGTAAATTATTATTAGTAGTTCCTCTATTTTTCTTCTATTTACAAGAAACATTAGTTTCTATCGTTTTTCATGAACACATAATTACGAAATAATTACATTCACGAAGTTTCTTAAAATAATGAATAATGTGCAAAAATAAAAATGATAAATGTAATAAAAGAAAAGGATAGGAAAATGTGTAGCTAGTATTAGTAGAGTAGCGTTTTGTTTTTTGTCTTCCATCTATAGTACCAGCAGATGGAGTTAAGGGTAAGACTTGGGGACCATCGACTCTTCATCAACGAGAGCGTGGAGCTATAATCACACAGCCACCAAATCCTGCATCGCCCGGTGGCAAACGGTGGTCTCGTTCTGCGCCAGATCTTGAAAAGACTCCACTGCGTACAGCTTTGCTGGCAAGCGCACATCGTTCCCCGCTTCTGCAAGAAATAGGTAACCCCTCCTCCAGAAAATTGTACTCCTCAGCAAATAATTTAATAGCAAACAATCAGCCAGGATGCAGTTATAGTGATATTTCCAAAAATTCCGATAATGTTATGCAGAGCACAGGTACGGCACATTATAATGTAGGGGAGGATTTTTGTATGCTGGATAATGATATATATGAAACAATGGTTATACAGCACAAATCACAAAACAATTTAAAGACTCACTTTTCAGAAGAGCACTCAATAATTTTAGATAATTATACGAAGATTATGCCCACGGGTGGAAGTGTTCTAAAAACAATGTCATCTAAGTCTCCAAAATATGCAATGGGTGAAGGAGAGCATTCTTATTCTACAAATTTTGTTCATAGTGTAGCATCTACTTTGGTAGGTACTGCAAAACGAGTAAAGAATAAAAAACGTGACAGAAGCAAATCGAAAGAATCGAAGCGTAGGGATAGCTCAGAATCACGATTAGCATCGTTAGCCGACTTTTTTCGTTCCCCTTCTGGTTCGAGAAAAAGTTCATTAAATTCTCCACGTAGCATGGAAAGAAAAAATTCTGTTACTATCAAGATTAACGATACAGATGGTTTAGAATCAAGTCCAGAAAATTCTATAGGTAAAAAATCACATCATAAATCACGCGTCTCCAGAAGTCCTTTAAGAGTGTTTAATAAAGTAAAAGCATGGGGTAGTCGTGATGCACTCGATGACAAATCAACTGCTATTAAAGTTGAATATAGTGTTTTGGAAAATATTATATCCTTTCCACAATTTAGTCGCCGTGATTCTGATCAAAATAATGTACCTAAATTCTTAGCTGCAAATTCTCGCGAAGGTATAGATTTTGAGAGTTTAGAATCAGAACTTTGTAATTTTGATTCGGAACATTCAAACGATAGTTCTAGGTCGAAAAATTCGTTAAGGTATTTTCAAGAGAGCAAATCCAATAGGCCTCCAATGTCACTTGACAATGTTGTAAGTACATTAGACACATCGTCGAATCAATCTGATCAATCTTTTGATCATAGCTTTGATCCGAATTCCTTACTCAATCAAAAGTCCAAAAGTAATGAATGTTTATATAGTCCTGTGAAAGATGATATTAACAGTGTCACTTTCGCTTCACCTAATTGTTCTTGTCTTCAAACTTGTGAACATTCACATCCTGATGGTAGTTCAAAGAACATTTTATCAGGTGTTTTCAGGAAGTTCTGAAGAACTTGATGCCTCTTGATCCTATACCCTCTAAGAATGTTGCAACGAAAAAATTTTTTCGAACAAACAATATAAAGATTTATATAAAAGATTTTTATTAAATATATATATATATATTTTTTTTATAACTGATTGTGTAAACAACAATCAATTATATTTTGAACTTAACTTTTAATATTAGAATTTAAAACTCAAAAATCGATATATGAGCTAATTTCTTCAGTTGCTATATATCTTGAATTATTTTTTATTATAACAAGCATATCTTCTGTTTATCACAGGCCTTTCTGAGGAAAGCATTTATCCCACTCGTAAGTTTTCTCATAATATTGCAAGAATTATATAGATTTTCATGTAAAAGATTTTTTCCTTTTTTTCTCCTTTTTTTTTTCTATTTTCTTTCCACAAAGTTTTATGTAATGTAGTGAAACAACGATCTCAAGTAGAGAATGTGTTTTTACTTTCATAACAAAATACTTTTATCTTGCTAAGTTGTATTACGTAGATTGTGCTTAAACTTGATCATATAAACGTAATGCATGAATACACCAATCAATGATTCTTGTCATTGTCTACTGCTCATTCAACAACAATGCTCCTAGATATATATCTCGTAATTTATGTAAGCTATTTTCAGATATTTAATAAAAAGTTGTGCTATTTTATTTGATAACGGAGCTCTGCCTTTTTAAGAATAAAACGATTAAAATAAATCACTTAGTACAATATGTACTATTACAAGTTTTGAAAAAAGTGATCTTTATAAACTTTGGTGAGGGACCAGACATAAATTTAAGTATTTTATGAAGAATATTACAAGTTGATGTCAATATAGGCTGATTTATTTACAAGAAAGTCAAATATTTCATTGTGTTAGGATTATTTTTACACGTGACTGCCAAGAATTGCAGTCTTGTGTTTGGTACCCTGGAATAATCTATAAATTATTTATTGCCTTAATGTAAGCTGATGGGAAAAAAAGAAGCTCAAAGAAAAAAAAAATTGCAGCCTTTCTGGTGTTGGTTCTTTTCTTATATTATTTGGAGTATATAACATTCTAACAAGCAGAGCTAACAATCTACTACTATGTGAAAAGAACTATGCGCTTCTGCCATTACAGCAGTTTTACTCTAATAGTATTCCTGTGTTAGAGCGTTATTAAGTTGTGTCTGTATAGTCATAACAATGAAGCTTAAATCAGAATTAGAAGATTTACATATGAAATACTGTTCATAATTAAAGTAGTTATGCTATTTTTATTGCCTTATGTGCATTTAAATTGATTGCACATTGTTTACTTGTTAGTATAACTTTCAGCGATTTGTTTTAGTATTACAGTAAACTCCGAATATCTCTAAAAAAAAAAACGAATTTGCACACATCACATATTATATATGGACCACAAGCACACACTTGTATTTAGACATAGAAATTTTTTCAATAAAACCTTTTCAGTTGGACACATTGAATTTTGTTTTTTCGTTTTTCTCTCGGGTTTTTACGCTCGGTCCTGTGATTTCATTTTTGTTTTTTCACTTCTTTTTTTTTTCTTTTTTTTCTTTTTTTTCTTTTTTTTTTCTTTTTTTTTTTAATAGGATCAGTAAATTAAGTAATTTGTTAAGATGTCTATTGTAAGTAACAATGTTGTAGTTATATATGTCTCTAATATATTTAAATGCTTGCATTACATTTTTAATACATTTACATATATATAAAATCTTTATTATTGATAAAGTATAAACGTATGCTATACATTATTGAATCTAAAAAAAACATTACCTACTTTTATTATATTCAATCTTAAATATTATGGGTACATAGCAATAACCGAGCGTAAAAAAGTTCCCTGCATGCTTCCAGTAGAATCCTAATTAACTCCAATTGGGTTTGGTCCTTTTCTATCCTTCCGAACATGGACTGACTCTGTGAAGCAAGTATTCCACTTCATTCTATTACATTCTGTATTCTATAATTTACAGAATAATATAAAAAGCACAGAAAGGACTGTTATTTCTAACAAATCAAATGAATTATAAATTTTTAGAATACATCTAAATTATAATTAATTAAAGATATGCTTGTAATTAAAAATTACAAATACAAATGACTATATTAGGTTTATGCATCTATACACATCCGCTTACATAGACCTATATTGCACTTGCATTTATTAAAATATCTGCATTTGTTGCATCATCATGCATGTTGAACATATATTATTTTTTTTATTTATTCGATGTATAAGCTAAAATGTGTATATTAAACCAAAGTATATATACTAAATAAAATATAAATGCTAAAGTAAGAATAGATACATATTTAAAATAAATTATTAATAATATCTTTATAATTTTTTTAAATATTTCATTTAACACGTAAAATTATGATGCAACTTTTGCACACAATATATGAAATATATTGAAGCAATGCTTTCGCCTATACAGTGTATGTCTAAGATGAATACATTGTATCACATTTTATATCAATGTATTCATCATAAAAATATCAACAATAATTAAACAACAATTCAAGATATCTTACACTTATGTCTTAAATACTGTCTGCTTTGCAATAAGTTTTCTTTGTTAATCTAATTTTGTCAACAAGTAAGGATCTCCAATTAAATATTTTAATCAATTATAACATCTTAGATACTTTTAACTTAAGTAACATTATTAATACCTTTGTAATTACCTAACCAAATCCAACATATTTTAATAAAATTATCAACTTGTAAGTTTCTAACAAAAAAAAAGAATATATATATAATATTTTTCAAGTGCAATAGCATGCATGTCATACTTTACGCTTATGTACGTTTTTCTTATATATACTTCTTTTTTATTAATTAATAAAAGTCTTTGAAGGTAAAAATTACTACTGGAGTAATCAAATTTTATATTAGATACTTCATAAAGGTAAGGCACACAGACGCATTTGAAAAGTGCTTGTTCAATAACCATTGTAATGAAATTATTATGAATAATCAATTTCATTCGATATATACAAATTTACTTTAAATTAAGTAGCAAAAAATATTACATAATATTACAATGATATCAATAAACATTAAGATGGACAATATATTTATTATTATGGAAATGTGATTGTTTTTTATAGATTATACAGCATTACCATCTGATCTCTCAACCGACTGGGTAACACCGGATTATCCTTTAACACCTGGATTGACTGGTCCTTACATCATGCCAATGCCTGTTCCTATGCCTACTCTTTACAATGGTGAAATGAAAAAACCAAAGTTAAGCATAATTGAGCTGGTATTATACAATATTGCAGCCATGTTGGCTGGTGTGGCAACAGGGTATGATGTGCGAATGTCAAACATATCTCCAATTCATCCAAGACTACATCCACGATTAAATGAATGCGAAGATGATCTACCAAGATGGTGGTTTCATGCAGAAACTGGATCAAATCGTAATTCTGGTTATCTTGGTCCTGACTATGAGTTTAGTTCGAGCAGTGGTTATCCTCATAATACTTATCATGGACCAGCCCGTCATTATAGGTACACCTCTATGGTCTGAGTGTAAACTTCAAAACTTTAATAATGTATATCAATATAATGAATTTTTTAATAAGAAATTTACTTTTATTAAATAATACTTTTTGTTACAGGCCATTTTTGAGTAATATGGGTGGTATAGCCCCGGGTCTTCCACCTAGTGTCATACCAGATAAACCATTACGGTTTACAGATTCACCACAACATTATGTCAGTAGTTCAGGTTCTAATGCCCCAACACCAAGCCCACGTAGAAAAAGTAGTAGTACAAGTAATGAAGATACATACCCATCTGATACGGGTAGAGTTGAACGTATAGAAAGGGGACCTACAATTTACTTAGGAAATGTTGCACCATTTCCTGACTATGGACCACCAGTCTATACAGTTGTTTCATCGGTAAGACGCAACCCGCCTGATACATCTTATTTTGTACACCCGGATTATCAGTAAGTATTCAACACTATTTCAAAATATATTCTTCTGAAAAAAAAACAAAGAAATGCAATATTTATTTATTTGTTTACTTTTTTTTTTATAGTGACCGAATGTTAGATTGTCCTGAATTTCCACATGCATATGACAATCCGAGTAGTATAAACAGTACTGCTCGACCTGCATCAAGACTTCCTTCGTACACACATCATCGTACCCCGTCGAACGTTTCCAACGCAAGTACATCAAGTCAGAGTAACATTAATCCAACATTTCGTTTAGAGGATGAAGAAAATTACTCTTTATATCCACCAGGTTCCTATTATCCACGATCATCCAACATTATCTCAAATATAGCATTATATAATTCTGGTATCCTTAATCATGAATATGGTTCGACATTTTTATCACGTCAAAATTCTCACGAATCAAATTCGAATTCTGGAGAACGTCCAAGTAATCTTGAGGTAGTGACTCGATTACGTTCAAGTTTGAAACGATCTAATTATTCTTATAATTCCCCAAATAAGGGTACAAGTAAAAATAATTCTGGGTCTTGTACCCCCACGAATCCTACACCACCAGATTCACTAACATCGGAAGATTCGAGTTATGTTTCTGCAAAAGATAGTCAAATTTCTATAAGTAGAGTTCGATTTTCTCCTGTAACATTTGATCGAGATGGAGTTTCACGCGATCATAGAGATACCTTATTAGATATTCCTGTTCATGGACAAACGCAAGATGCAACGGTACCTTTACAAGCCAACCGACGTCCGAATAGAAATAGAAAACCAAGTATCTCTGAATTAGAAAGAGAATTTTTATCATAGCACTGGCTTATTTAAAATAATGGGAAGATAGCAAGACTTAATAGCCTTTATAATCTATTAATTTTGAGAATGTCATACGATGTGTTTTGAATAACTGAAAGATTAATGGGATGCGGCGAAATACTATAATGGGGATGTTATAAATGCGATATATTACGATCTACGTCATTAAAACACTGCCTCCTCTAAAATGTTTTAATATAACAATAATTGCAAAAATCTTGTACACTAAGAATTACATATTTTACATTCCAGTTAACTTGTTAGTTGAGATAATCAAGGAGATTCTAATAAGATATTAGTCTATTTATAATGAACAAAGAATCATTGTGTCTCTTACACTAAAATTTACATTATACAATAATTTATGAAAATAATATATATATATATATATATATATATATATATATATATTTATATATATATATATTCAAATGACCATCATACAATTACATTTATATAATATGGTTTAAAGCAACAGTTTCATATATTATTTGTAATATCTTTATATATGCATTCCATATATATGTATATATATATATGTATATGTCTTATCAATGCTGATCAAAAAAATGAGAACAAATAGTAATATACATATTATTATATTACAATTTATGTTCACATAAAAATAAAATTGTATAAAAAATGTTTGTTAGATTTTTATATATTCTTTTAATTAATAAACAAATAACTATATTTTTTTTCTAATTAACACGATTATATACATATAAATATATGTGTGTGTTGCAGTAATGTTCAGTATTGTAGTAATAACATTCCAATGAAATTTACATAAGATATATGAATATTATTTTTTACAACTATTTGTGACACAGTTATTCATCAGTAATTTTTTAATTACACATAATATCATTTATAATAATTCTACTTCCTTTCTAGTATTTATTTTGAATTATAGTAGGCATTGAATTATATGACACCTAAGATTTTTTTACATAATAATGATGAGCCGTAAAGATACACAATGTTATTAAATGACGTATTTCGCCGCGATTTTTAATATTATTTTATTATCTTCCCATATAAAGTTAAATACGACACAATGAATATGCATACTCATACAAATTGAAAGATATTAGATATATAATACTAGATAATAGGTACATATATAATAAAAAGTTGTATAGTAAGAATTTGTATGTACTTATAAATTATCATTGAAGATAAATTGTGTACCCAGCTGAGACACTTGTCAGAGTACTTCTTTTTTTATGTAACACAGCATGCATTGAACTGGTTAGTGTGCCTGTAGATCGTATTAGTTAAAATGCATAGTACTCTACAAATGATACAGTTGTATAGGGTACAATCTGTTTATAAGCGACTTTAGAATTTAAACACCTCATATAAATAATCAATATTGTACATACAAATAAGCACTAATTGATAATTATCACTTTATATTAGATCAACTATGCCTACATTCCTTGTACAATTTGTATAATACATATCTCTTAGGCGCATATAGAATTATATCAAAGAATATACTACATACACCTTGGAGATATGAAAGCCAATAGTAATACAAATGTGCATACAAAATACAATGCACTCATTAAATAAGATATACTTTCAATTTGATATATATTAAAATCGAAAAGTGTGAAAGGTAATAGTGAATGTGTCATTCACTTAATATACTTATTGACTACTAAAAGAACTAACTAAACATTTTAAGGATATGTATTGTTAATTTATTATTAATAAGTAGTGCCTGAAATTACTGTATGGTACGCATAGTGAGTTGGATTAGATCAGTATTCATCCCTCACATGTAAGGCAAAGTTGCTACATGAAAATTAAAGTATGAAAGTATAAACATAGGAGACAGTTGGTAGTATGCACTCATATAGTGCAAAATTCTCTTACATATATGTAATATGAGTACTACAAATCTTAATGACAGGTAATAATTAACATATGATTTTAATTTTACATTAAAAATCAATCAAAATCTATCTATATTTTATGTATATTTTATACTATGTTTTATACAAATCAAAAGTAATATCTTTATTTCTATAATTATACATGAAATCACATCAGAATGAAAAATATATATGAATTTTCTTTTAAAAAGGTATAATTGGATAGACATGATACTTTCCTGATTGATAAAAGATCAGTATTGTAGGATATACTGCAATGTACATAAAATACAGTAGGAATAAAATAAAAAGGAAAGTGCTTCTAAAGCATCATTTTTTACAAGGGAATGTTTTTAAATTGTTAAATTTGTAGTAATAGTATAGTTTTACCAATAGATCTCTTTGATCTATTATACTAATACCAGTGGTATATTATCTATAAAATGTATCCGAATTGATTTGATTTAAAATGCTAATATGACATTTCACTAGTGAGATCTTTGTTGAGAAAAGATTTATGGAAGTTCAGTATGCATTTCAATCTTTGTTAAGTACAGAAAAGTGACACATTATTACATAAAATAAATCATTTGAGAGATCTTACATTATATTATTTATATATATATATATATATATATATATATATATATATATATATATATATATATATGTATATATATACACACATATATATTATGTAATATAGAAAAAGATTTAGATAAATTGGTTATATCACATAATAATATCAAACTGAATAATTTATAATGGGTATACCTTTCTGTGCCATACAAAGACATTTTGCGGTGCTAGTATCACATATTTAATGTAAGTGACACAAAAATTCAAAATGCTTCCAAAATAATCGAGAAACATTTAACAAAATTTTAGAATGCTAATATCAATAACTGTTAATAGTTACGATAATTTAATTCTATAAGATAATGTTCGGCAGCTATCAATGTATGAATTGTATAACGGCGTACAATCGCCACCTGTGCTAGTCTAAGCTATATTTATTTTTTATATATTATGACTTGTTTAGATTAAATTATATAGAAGAAAACTCAGATTTTGTATTCTATCAGATGCGATAACATAACATATTCAATGATATGTTTAAAGTAATTACACACATAAAAAAACATTTATCGGTTATAAAAACTTTTTTTTTATTTAACAGTATTAATATATTTGACGAAATGTTCAAATGCTATATGATGCACATAAAAATTGTTTGCATAAATAGAATTGTGCGATTTATATTTTAATTCTCTCTCATATTCTTAAATGTAATATGACCAAATCATACACACATACACATACCACACACACACACATACTGAACCTATCTCTTATAAAATAAAATTAGATTGTAAATATGATAATGATATAACTCACATTCAAACTTGCATGTGTTGCTTGCAATATAATAATTTGTACAATAATATTCATGACCAAGAAATTAATTGTAAATGAAATGTCTGATTGAATATTTGTACTGTGATAGTTCCCCTCATGTTTGTACGTGTACTTGTCTGTAGTTGGATAATCTAGTTTTACTTAATATATATATATATATATATATATATATATATATATATATATATACATAATTTTATTATGACGGGGAGATATCACAGTTCTTCAAATATACATATATATAGATCATTTTCATAGAATTGCATTTTTATTCAATTTCTTGTTTTTATTATGGGCAAGCTTATAAAAGAATGAGAGAAGAAAAAATAACTCATGATTCCGTATAAATATGAGAATTATTTAAACTACTCGATAGTCATAAGAGTATATTATTAAGCAGCTGAGTGCAATGTGTTCCACGTGTATTTTAAGCAACAAATGATTGCTTTGGTGTGCGCCTTAAATAAAAGTAACGCAAAAGTGGATCTTTGAATATTAAGAGATATCCACAAAAGAACAACATGATGATAAAAGAAGTTTAAAATAATTATTACAATAAAAAAGATTTCAGATATGATATTGGACATTGCAATTTAAGCTTTTTCTTTTTCTTTTCTTTTTTTCTTTTTTCTTTTCCTTTTTTTTTTTTCTTTTTTTGGTGGACACGAAAGATTTAATTTGGCACTAATTTTACATTAGCAAATGAAAAATAATTTCTTACTCCCAATTGCTCATATAAAAATGCTTGAGATATAATAGAATACAAAACGTGAAAGAACAATTTTCAATATGACATGTACGCAGTAAAAACTCATGTATTTTTTCAAGTATTGTACATTATTCTATAAATATTAGTTATATAAATTATAAATAATAATCGGACTATATGCATTATAATAGTAATTATTATTATGATAACATCAAGCGTATATTATACGCAACGTATTATTATTATTATTATTATTATTATCATCATTATTATTATTATTATCATTATTACTATTATTAATTATTAATTATTATCATTATAATAAATGATTTTAAATAACGACGAAAAGGTTATTGAATTCTTAGCTTCTGTTATCCTTTTTTTTTATTGAGAATGTTAGAAAAAAATCGAACCAAAGATATTTACTCTACGTCAGTAATTTCGGATTTTTTCAACCGCAAGAATGTACAATGCTTGCTACAGTGTATTATATTCATTAAAGAATAAAACGTATTTATCACCGTTTGCGATTGTGCAAGTCAACGATATTCTACTGTCAACTTGTATTTTATTTATAAAATTTCAATAAGTAAAACAAATTTTTAGTTTATTTACTGTTAATATAATAAAGTGATATTAAAAATTTTTTTAAACTAATAAATCATATTTCTAATTTTAACAATAAAACAGTTAAATAATATTCAAAATAAAGAAATATTAAATTTAAAAAATATCATGGATTCTTATGGCTGCGGATGTAAAAATGTTATTATCATAGAAGGAATATTTGGAGAAATTTATCCTGGTATATTTTATGAATCTTAAAAGAATAAATATACAAATATTATATACATTTATACATTTATATTGATTTGTATAGATTTATCATGTTACAAAGGAGAGGATTTGAAATATAATCAAGAATCTTTTGAATCTCTAATCGAAGATAGTAATGAAGGTTTCAATGAATTAAAGCCTATAATTGTTAAATCTTATACCATGATAAATAATAATCGAATGGAAGTTACTGTTATCACATGGGGTGCATCTATTGTATCTCTCAAATGTCCTGATAAATTTGGTCATAGTACAGATATTGTTCTTGGTTTTGATGATTTAAAAAGTACAATACCTAAGATAAAAATATATTTTATTATTCTTATATTATCTTTCTATTTTACATATTCATTTTATTCATATACTTGTAAAGAAATTTAATTTTCAGGTTACATGAATCCTGTACTTAATCCATTTATCGGATGTGTATTAGGCAGATGTGCAAATCGTATTAGAAATGGTTGTTTTAGTATTAAAGATAAAGATTATGAATTAACTAAGAATGATAATAACCATCATTTACATGGAGGGGTAAAAAGTTATAAGTTTTTATATTTCTATTAAGAAATAATAAATATGATAAGAAATGCGTCTAGAATTCATTTTAGACAAATGGATTTGGTCGACAAATTTGGAACTCACATATTGATGACTGTTCTGTTGTTATGAGTTATTTAAGCGAAGATGGAGAAGAAGGATATCCAGGTGCAGTCTTAGCTACAGTCAGATTCAAATTAACACCTGATAATAAATTGGAAATACATATGCGTGCAACAACATCTAAATCAACTATAATAAATATGTCACATGGTTCTTTGTTTAATCTTGCTGGACATGTAAGTAATATATATAATTATCTTATCATATGTATTTATTATTAAATGTAATATATATATTTTATAGGATGCTGGTGAAATAGAATTAAGAAAACATAAAATATTGTTGAACTGTGATCGCTGGACTTTTTCAGATTACTCAGATTCTATACCAACAGGAGCTATCAGAGGAGTAGGTGGAACAATTATGGATCTTCGTATACCAAGACTTTTGGGAGAATATATGGAGAAAGTATTATATTATATATGAAATTATACATATAAACATATTTAAATAATAGCAAAAACAAATAACAAAAAATGATAGAAAATTTATTATAACTATAAAATTATATTTAGAAATACAAGAATATAGATTAAACAAAAACTAAAGAGCCTATACATAGTAGTATTTCATTATACTGTAGGTTCCTCCAGGAGAAGGTTTTGATCACAACTTTTGTGTAACAAAAAATTGGCAATCTGATAGTTCATTCGTTGCTCGGGCATTACATATGAAATCCGGACGGTAAACAAATTGTATTTATAAAGTATAGAACTATATTATATTTATTGTATACATATAGTGTTCTAGAAGTCTACTCAAATCAGCCTGGTCTTCAATTTTATACTGGTGGGCGTTTGTTACAACAATTTACTCCTTCTACATTTGTAACATATGATCATTACGTACATCAACAAAAGGTGAATAATGAAAAATTTTTTTCATGTCATTGAACATTTAAGACAGATATTTAATATTACAATTAAAGGCAGATGAAGATATTAACAATTATTTGAGTATAAATGAAGAAAATAAAGAAAATGGAGAGGAATTGTTAACACCTGATGTAAAACCACTTCAGTTTCTTACAGGAAAAAGAGGAGCACATTATAAAAAGAATTGTGCTTTTAGCATTCAACCTCAGAATTATCCAAATGCTATTAATTATGTATGTAAATGTTTATATGATGACACTATAATCTATTTTACTATAATGACAAATACATTTTTTATTTTTATTTTTATTTTTATTGTTATGATAAATATATTTTTTTTTCAGGCACATTTTCCATGTGCAATTCTGTATCCAGGTCAAGTTTATTGTCATGATCTCACATATAAGTTTGGAATACAACTTGCTAATTATATGTAGATATGGAAATATATAACATACAAAAAAATAAATAAATAAAATTAAAATAGGTAAAAAAATATACTCACATGTATGTAGTATAATAAATTACAATACACTGATAACACATCTAAGTATTTCTTTTTCTTGCAGCAAAAAATTTAGCTACTGCACCTATTGTATTTCCAAATGAATAGCTGACTGTTAATGAGCGCTGAATCCATCGAGGTAGTGCCTGAATCTTGTAACGGTAACGTACATCAACTAATATTACACTTGAATAATCGTTGATGTGACGTACAGCTCGTCCAATACATTGATTTACTGCTTTCATGCAGGAATTGTTATAGAAGTTTTGTCCAGCATCTGATTTCTATTTAAAAATATTTTTTAAGCAATGATAACGTGTTTAGAAATTCTATTTAAATATATTTAAAAATTAACTTTAAAATGAAAATTAATACATACAACATTTTCATTTAAATATTTAATCTTTTCTTGTAATTCCATTGATTTAATATTAGGATATGGCATTCCAATAATAATAATACATCTTCCCAAATCATCAGAAAAATTTAATCCTTCACTTAGTTTGCCACCTAAAACAAAATCCATACACAATGCATATCTATATATTTGTAATTTGATGTTATAATAATTAATTGTGCATAATAGAGTATATTGTATTACCGATAACGCTAAATAATAATGATCCATTTTGTGGATTTTGCGGAAAATTTATACTTCGTGCGTATTGTTCTAAAACATCATTAACCTGAAAAAATAAATACATATATATTAAAAAAAAAAAAAAAAAAAAAAAAAAAAAAAAAAAAAAAAAAATATCTGTTAAACATATACCTGAGATGTTGATTTCGGTTCGCGGAAGATCTGTTTTTTTAAGCGAATTTTATTTATTACACCAGATTTATATAAATGTTCATACACTATATTTTCATAATCATAAGATGGTAAAAATACAACAATACCGGCTGGTATAACATTACAAAAATTTATCAACATTCTTCCTAATTCATCTAACTGCAAATTTAAAAAAATCATAATTTCTAATACTATTTATAGAAAATAATACAAATAACCTGTAAAATCTATTATAGTAGTATACACGTACTAGTTTTGTATTTTGTCTATTTTTAAAATTAAATTCGAATTTTTCACCAGTTGGACCACAGGTGAGGATATTGGATATAATATTTTCTGGAGGTATTACATGATCACAGGAAAATGTTATAATTCGTTCCGGTTTTACGCCAGCTGCCAAAAATAATTGTTCAGTAAATTCAGATACAGGTTCCATGGTTCCACCAGTTAATATTATGGCTCTGGCCTCTTTTACTATCAAAAAATAAGATATCATTAGATTTAATATTATTTATGTTAACAAAAAGAAATATATATACCATATATACATACCAACATCATGAAAGTGAGCTGCTGGATTTAATAAAAGGAATTTTAAAATTCCCTGTTCAATGATAGGGCCAGGTATAACAATTATACGCCCATCAGCACAATTATTTTCCAAACATTCTAAAAAGCTAAGAATTAATGTTAATGGACTGTTTATTTCATCTTCATTTTGTCTTACTTCTGAGGATATCATATTCTCTTCCTTATTAACATTACTAATTGACTTTAAGAACTGAGTAATGCCAGATTTATTCTTGTTACTTTCTTGTATTTTAATATCATTACCATATTGATCTATGAAACCTCTCAATTTATGAATAAGTTTAGATTTTTTCACAAAACTGATTAAATCAAAGATATTCAAAGTATCAATTTCGGTTGTTCTTTCAAATTCTTGTATTGTGTATAATTTTGATGATAAGTCACCATTGATATTATCAGTTAGAAGAGATTTTGTTGTAGCTTCAAAAACAGTTAAAAACTTTTTCAAACAGAAGCTTAATTGATTTAAATGAAGTACGTTTTTAGCATTGAACAAAGCTTGATATCTGAAATAAATCACTTTAATGCATAAATGATAATATATATAAGATGGTATTATATTATAATTTCACAATTATATAAAATACATTTAAGTAGAATATAAAATGTAATACTTTTTCTGATACTGTGACAATTGATTACAAGCATGAAGTATATTTCTTCCTGTAATTGAAGCACTGTACATTCTTTCAATAGCTTCAAGTAAATTATGAGCTTCATCGATTATTAAAATATTTCCTTTTATATTTATTCCTGAACTAATCCTTGTATTCTTATGTAAAATGGAATTGTACGGTACTAATATTAATTGGCCTTCTTGAATAGATCTTCTTACAGTATAATATGCACAGGTACTAAGTTCTTCTCCTTTTTGTATAATTTCTTCAATATCACGAATATCCGATAATAATTCAGCCATCAATGATTCATGATTTCCTGGTAAAAATGGACAACTGTTCGTTGTTTTTAATTTTTTAATATGTTTTTCTTCTTTACACGTAGTTTTTTTTCTTTGTAATTGTAAGCACCGTTCATTGATAAGATTAATATGTTTCAATTTCTTTACATTTTTGTTAATACAATAATTATGCCTAAAATAAATTAAATTATTTATTTTAATTTATATAATATTATGATTATTAAATATAAAAATTACCTAGAAGCTAATGTAACTACAGCTACATTCTCTGAATAAGGACTTCTCTTTAATTCTTTAACAAATTGAGAGAGTTGTGAATGAGTTCTTGAACAAAAAAAAATTTTTGTATGGAAACTTTGTTGTTCCCCTTCTTCTTCTTCTGCTGAATTTTCTGAATCTGATAATTCATCTACCAGTAATAACTCTTTATCAATTTCATCATTCTGTGGATCTGCTGATACATTATCATCTTTTTCTGTATCAGAAGGCTTGGATTTTAACTTAACATATGCTTTCTTTTCTTTAGTATTCTTCTTTTTAATTCTTTCCTTATATTGTTGCATTTTCTTTTCATATTTAGAAATAGCATCTAATTTAGACTGCAGTTCTCTTTTTTGAAGATTAAATTCCATTTGCTCTGTTTGACATAAAAACCAATCATTGGAGGTAGCTTCAATCATTTTTATCTTATTATCTAAGTCATTAATTTTGGAATTAAGTTCTTCTTTCTGTAATTTTTCATGGTCTACTAGCCATTTTAAGGCACCACAAATGATAGATAATGATTTTCCTGTTCCCGTTGGACTTTCAAATATTCCCAGATTACCATTTTCAATACATGTATATAATTCCTTCATAAATTCTTCTTGTATTTTGTACGGTGTGAAGGGAAATGGAAATACATCTGGAGTTTCCATATTATACGTATATTGTTATTTAAATGCACTTATTAAACATATAACACAATTAAATTTAACATATAAATTACATGTACAACTGTAATATTAAAAACTAAAATCTAACACCCACTTCGTTCTATATTATACATTTCAAATATTTATAACTTTTCAATATAAAAATATACTTTAATTTTCTGATATATCCTATTTTATAAGAAAAATGTGGTATTAGTCTACATAAAAGAAAAAAGAAACAAAAACACAAAGCAAATTTTATACAATTCCCACCAAAAGATAAAAGGAAGCATTTCTATGAAGTTACTAAATAACATTTTTAGTAATTTCATAGAAAGCTATTTGTTAATATTGACGAATGATATTGACAATAATAAGTGATATTTAATATATGTATATTAATAAAAATTGATTATATATATTTTTTTTATAATTGATTAATCTATTGCCACAAGCTATATATTTTTAAATAAAAATATGGTACAAGGTACAAGTACTATGTTAGTTATTTTGTAATTTCATAATTCGAAAATCGAATGTCATCGATATCAATTCTCTCGAAATATCTCTAATCGATCGGTCGAAATTTATATACAGTAGACATATGACGTTCTTTTTCCTTTCTAAACCGGATAATTTTGTATTAAAGTAACAATGGCTCTTAATTTAACTGTAAAAGTTCATCCCGTAGTTTTATTCCAAATAGTGGATGCTTATGAACGTCGAAAGGCAGAATCTTTACGTGTAATTGGTACATTATTAGGTAAGATTTGTTTTTGACATAGATTAAATTAATTATCATCATACTCGTGGAAACTTAAAATAAAGGTTATGTATACATCAATATTGTATGTGAATTATATGTAAATCATTGCAGGAACTTTGGAAAAGGGAGTCGTTGAAGTAACTAATTGTTTCTGTGTACCACATAAAGAATCTGAAAGTCAAGTAGAAGCTGATCTTTCGTATGGTGTTGATCTGTATGATTTGAATCACAGGGTCAATGCTCAAGAAAATATTGTTGGTTGGTGGGCAACAGGCAATGAGGTTAATAATATTTCTTTCATTAAAATATATTTATTTAGATTGTGTTAAAGAGAAATGGAATTGTAAAGAAATGTTTGTTATTAAAAAAAAAAAAAAAATGAAAAAAATATGTTCCTTACAGGTTACAACTCATTCGTCTGTTATTCATGAATATTATGTACGAGAATGTAATAATCCAGTTCATTTAACAGTTGACACTACTTTAACAAATACTACAAGGATGGCAATTAAGGCTTATGTATGTGTCCCATTAGGAGTACCAAAAGGAAAACAAGGTTCAATGTTTACACCAGTAAAAGTACAGGTAACAATAGAAATATAAAGCTGTTAATAAAACAAAAATATATTTTGTTTCAAAGAAATTGTAAAATATTATTATTTTATAATACTTCTATTTTATTTGTAGATTACATGCTACGAACCTGAAATTGTTGGCTTGCAATTGTGTTCAAAGACACAATTGCAATCCCATGTACCAGTACCTGGTGTTAAGGCTGGTGGAGGAATAGAGCCAATGATGGACCTTGCACAAATAGCAGAAGCTAGTTCTAAATTATCTTTGATGCTAGAACAAGTTCTTAATTATGTAGATGATGTTCTTGCTGGAAAGCAACCACCAGACAATCAAGTAAGTGTACTTTTTTATTATTATTATAAAAACAATATTATAAATTTAAATTGTTTTAGGTTGGTCGAGCTCTCTTAGACATGGTACATTCAGTACCAAAGATGAGTAGTGATCAATTTGATGAAATGTTCAACAGCAATGTAAAAGATCTTTTGATGGTAGTTGCATTGTCACAATTGATAAAAACACAATTGCAACTTAATGAAAAACTTACATTGCTCACAACATTATAATTTTTAAAACTTACAAATATCCTGTATTAATAAAAATAGTGATATAAAATTAAAATGATGTTTTTAGACTTTTATATTTTTTGTTCCTTAGGACATATATTTAAAAAGTAAAATTTTCATACAAATTTTTTAAAGATATATTAAGAAATGTATTTATTTAAAGCTATGTGCTAAAACATCAATACATGAGATATATGTAATATGTTCTAATAAGTTCATATATAAGTTATATTTTATATTATATAAATTAAATTTCACAAGATAATTTCTCTTTGATTATCTATTAAATTAGTCCAATCTGGGACTCTATTTAATTTTAAATAATTTTCTTTTGTTAAGCACCTTGAAGGAAAATCTGCAATACCATATATTGCTCCTCCTAACCAAGCCGTGTAGTTGGGTTTACTTGGAGCTGTATGAAATTTAAATGTTTTTATTTTTAATTTTTCAGAATATAATTCACTCTTCAATAAAGATAACAATTCTGCTTTTAAGCGACTTGCAAAACCTTTGGCCATTACTGTACCACCTATTAATAATATATTCTCTGCTAAGGCACGCCTTATGTCTATTGGACACTATAAATAAATATATAAGTAAATAATTATTATGAAAAATAAAATGATAATATAATATCAACTTACCTTAACAATGGCATCCAAAATCATAGTTGGTATACTAAGATTATCATTATCTCTTTCCCACAGCACTTCATAAGCTTTTTCTCTAATCTCTCCCAGAATAGTAACATATTTTATGCTAGGATAATTAACTGCTGGTGGAGGAGCAGGAGCATCTTGAGTCCCTAATTTTTTAGATCTTTCCAATGTAGTAACAAAGCATGTTCTCACTTTTATATCTTCAATTATTTCCTCAGTCAAATCATAATCAGGTGAACTATCATTTAAATATGTTTTTATATTTCTAAAAAAAATTTTCTTATCTTTTTATCTAAACATTAATAGTAATATGATATGATATTAATTGTAATAGATAACTCACTGATGTATAATATGAGCAGCAAGTGGAAGAGCTTGCCATGCTTTTAAAATTGGTACACCTTCATAAATGGGAATTAATGTTGCCTCTTGATAACCTACATCCAATACTAAGACCGTATCGGTTCCCAATGTACTAATTGTTGCCAAATGTGTTGGTAGAAAAAGTAAAGAGCCAATTTCAAAATGCCGGAACATTACTTTTGCAAGAGTATCTCTAAATTGAGAAGGGGTTAATGAAGATTCTACAATAAGAACTCTTGCATCTTTTGGACTGACCACAACATGCCTATTGTATAAGACAAAAACATTAAAATGATTATTTAAATTTGATATATAGTACTATAACTTTACCTGAAGAAAAGTAAATGAAGAAATTCAACAAGAAGCTGATACAAATCTTCTACATCTGAATAATCAAAGACTTTTCTCACTTCCTTTGATTCTGTACATTTGACTTCTGTTTTAATTATGCCTCTTGGTACCGTTTCACCCGCATAACCAAATCTAATTTGTATTTTATATCATATTATCAAAAATGTATAAATATATTGTTATATTTAAAGTATTTACTTACTTTGTATATGCACTGCCAATATCAAATATTACCATTTGTTTATCTGAAATATATCTAACACCTTCATATTCACGAGGCATGTTCGTAGTTTTTATTAATAATCAATAAATAAGTATCCAATAAAAAATATTTTAACAATTATGAGAATACATTTACATGAGTTAAATGCAAGTTCTTTCGAAGAACTTTGCATACAATTCTTTTTTATGATATTAAAAATATTGACAGATGACAAGTGTGCCCGAATCAGTGTTGCACTTCTTTTCTGTTTGCACGTGGTAAAAAGTTACTAGATGAATCCTTCAGTTATATCGACAAACAGAAATTTGCAATAGTATATATATATATATATAATTGATATATAAGATAATTGTATAAAATATATACTGATATAGATCGTCATTTTTTTTTTAATAAAATAAACTAATTATAAGGAAAAATTATGACGAATTATATAGACTATGCATAATTTAATATAAAATGATGTATAAGTACATAAATTTGTATTCAAATAGTAATATGTAAAATAATTTAATAAAAATATGTTGATATACAATAAGCAAAAAATTAATAATTATGAAATCAAATTATAATATTAGAAATAATATTTTATTAAATATAAGAAAAGTATTATAGTAGCTTCTCTTATCAACTATCTTTATTTATTTAATTAAAGTACAGAAAAATATATAAATTTATTAAACAATCATCTCAAGTTCTCTAGCATAATCTATAGCAAGTGTAGCTAAGTCTGCACTTGGTATTGGTTCTTCTGCTTTCTTTTCGTGTGTCGTGTTAAAATAAAAATATCCATCCTTAGCTATATTCCAATTTTTTTTAGTAGCAAAAGCTTTCATATCTTTCTCGCTAGATAAATTGAGCATTCTGGAAGCATCTTTAATAGAAATCTTGTCGAATGCACTTTCCATACATGCTCCAATTTCATCGCGAACAGTATTTAATAATATGTCAATGAAAAAATTATAACATGCAGCTGGCACATTGCCTTTAGCCAAAAATATTTTGTTATATGAACCCTCCATTAAATATTGTTCTAAACTTAATGGATGTCGAATATAAGGATTTGATTGTATTTGATCAGAAGGCAGGAGTTCTAATTCTGTATGAAATTCTGCTACACGATTTTGAGATAATAAAAATAACAAATTTAAACCCAAAAGTTGATACTTGTAAGCAGATTCAAGTAACCCAGATTTGTAATCAAAATAATAACATTTCAATTGGGCCATGTATCTTTCAAAAGAAGGTATATCTTCTGCAGATATACTCCATTGAGCACCAATTTCTAATATATCTCCTGTAATTAAAGACATACATTTTAATGATAAACACATTGCCAACAATGATATTAAAAATGATATTAAAAAAGAAAAAAAAAAAGAAAAAAAAAAGAAAAAAGAAGAAAAAAAATACATACTAGCTATGAGTAATTCATTTTGGCTCGCCGTACTATTAGATGTAGGTAGGAACATTAAATGCGTGAGGCCTACCTGTATAAATCAAATAATGTAAAAAAATCTCTTTAGACATATATATATATATACATACAAAAATAATTAAACTAATATACAAAAAAAAAGAAATAAAGAAAATTACTATTCATGTTACAAAGAGGTTATATTGAAAAAAAAAAAATAAAACTAATTAAGTAACGATAATGAAATGTCACCTTTAATTGATTAAGTAATTTGCCACATTTTTTTAAATTACAAGATGGTCTTGTCCACTCTTGTTTTAAATTTTGGTATAAAGAAACAACATCTTTGAGCGCGGCCATGTTCGCTACGGGGAATTAAATGTCATTGGCATAAGTTTCTGCTAAAGTAAATTCTAAATCTTACAATGCGTTCAGCATAGCACTCAAATAAGTTTCTTGTCTTTTGGAACACATGCCTTGACATAAAATTTTATTGAAATTTATATTCGATACAATTTTATCACAATTTATATTTAGTATTTATTTTATATTTATCTTTGTTTAAAGATACAATTTTTAATGCAAATATAAAGAAAATAAATAAAATCCTATAATTATTAAATAAATTGAATGCAATTGGTCCGTCATGATAAAATTAGTATTAGTCGAATATATTATTTTTCAACCAATAATATCAAGATAGTATCCAACCGAAGACCAATCAGCAGTCTAAGAACAAGAGACGTTGCAACAGAAACTAATAAAACGAATAGAAAAAATCGAGTTCAGCGCATATTCAACAGTTGAATATACTCCTTTAACCATCTTTAAGTTCACTGCAATTTCCATGAGTATAAAGATATAATTGTTATTTCTTATTTATTTTATAGTTACATCGCGTGTATATTACTATAGTAAGCTATAAAAGTGATACAAAAAATCATATTGAAAAATAAAAAAAAAAATAATAATAATAATAAAAAAAGAAATCAAATAGTAGAATCTCAATTAAAGAAGTAGACTCGAACAGTGTGGTCTTTACCGGCCTTCAACTTCCTGTTCCCTTAACTGGATACAATGGCGTCTGGAGTAAGTTAGATTCATGCAATTTTCAGCTAAAATCATCGACATTAAAATGAATCAATAACTATATATGATAGATAAAACGTGATTATTAACATATGGTAATTTTTATATCTTAATGTTTTTTACAGACATTGTACACGTACCCAGAAAATTTCAGGGCATATAAGGCTCTGATCGCTGCTCAATACTCCGGCACGCAGATTAAAATTGCCGAAGACTTTGTCTTTGGAGAAACTAACAAGACTGAAGCTTTTTTAAAAAAGTTTCCTCTTGGTAAAGTAAGTCAGACCATATGTCATATTATCTTTCCTTTCTGACAGTTGTCCTGTTAATATCTAACCAGCTGCTATATTTCTTAATAGCTGATGTTTTAAGTAGTAAATGTAATTAGTATGTTTATTATTCTAACTAAAATTTGTTTATTTTTAGGTACCAGCTTTTGAAACAAGTGACGGAAAATGCATTACGGAAAGTAATGCAATTGCTTACTATGGTAAGTAGACATATTTTTGATTTTTATATCCCATCATTTTATCCCTTTTTTTAATTACTATCGCTTTTACAGTTTCTAATGAGCAATTGAGAGGAAAATCTGAACTTGAGCGAACGGAAATCATTCAATGGTTCGGATTCGCAGATTCTGAGATTCTTCCTGCCAGTTGTGCTTGGGTATTTCCATTACTTGGAATTATGCCATACAATAAACAGGTATTAAATGTTTATATATGATTACAAATATATTTATATGCATACATCTTTATAATAATAGTATTGACTTTTGTCCTCCTTCAAAGGCAACGATTGTTGATTCAGATAATTGTTTGTAACAACAGGAGGTAAATAAATATTTGCATGTACTGTAGGTACACGAATATACATGTATATATTTATTTGTATTTGTGTACTTCAAATTGCATACACATAGCTGTTTATATTATAAATTGCTGTTTTTCTTTTTTTTTTTTCATTAGATTGCAGAAGTGAATACCTGTAATTTAATAAAAGATTTCATTATTTCAGACTATTGATCATGCTAGAGAAGATGTTCAGAAAGCTTTAACAGCTTTAAATTCTCATTTACTTACGCGAACGTACTTGGTAGGAGAACGAATAACTTTAGCAGATATTAGTGTAGCTATGACTTTACTCCATTTATATCAATATGTTCTTGATCAAAATCTACGCAAACCGTACCAAAATGTAAATCGATGGTTCCAAACTGTAATTTATCAACCTGAATCTATTGCTGTAATTGGTGCCTTTAAATTGGCTGAGAATACACTTGAATATGATCCTAAGAAGTATGCAGAGACGCAAGGAAAGGTATATAAATTGTCTTAAAAATATTTATTTTTATAATGTTTTTTAAAATTATATATGCATACGTGTGTGTGTACGTATATATATATGTGTATATATATACATATATATTATTTTAGTCTTCATCGAAAAAAGAAAAGAAAGAAAAGGAATCCAAAAAAGAATCAAAGGAATCAAAAGAAGCAAAAAATGAGTCGGCAGAAGAACTTGATCTAGCAGATGCAGTTTTAGCTGCAGAACCTAAAACAACAAATCCTTTTGCTTCTTTACCAAAGGGTTCCTTTGATCTTGATGATTTCAAACGATTTTATTCCAACGAAGACGAATCTAAGTCTATACCATACTTCTGGCAAAAGTTTGATCCACAACATTATAGTATCTGGTTGAGTGAATATAAATACAATAATGAATTAACTAAAGTAAGTACATAATGCAATGAAGTAACTTCATTTAAATTTATAAATATATAATTCATGTATTAACATGTATATATATATGTATATTTCTGTTTAGGTTTTTATGTCGTGCAATCTTATTACTGGAATGTATCAACGATTAGATAAAATGCGTAAAGCTTCATTTGCTAGTACCTGCTTATTTGGTACAGATAATGATAGCACTATTAGTGGTATATGGGTTTGGCGTGGACAAGAACTTGCTTTTACAGTATGTTTATGCAATAATTACTAATTAACTTTTATAAAAAAATTTAATGAATGTGTTCTTGAAAAATATATGGGTTCTTTTGCAGTTATGTACAGACTGGCAAGTGGATTATGAATCATATAGTTGGACAAAATTAGATCCATCCGATGAAAAGACAAAGAAATTGGTACATCAATATTTCAGTTGGATTGGTACTGATAAAGAAGGGCGTGAATTTAATCAAGGAAAAGTCTTCAAGTAAAATTTAACATTTGCTTACAGATACATAACGCTCCATTCAGAGGCAATAAATGTAAAAACTGACAGAATTTATTAAACTTTATCCCTATAAAGCCTTTAGTCCTATTTCCAGTATATATTTTTTAGCACATGTAATAATTGAATTTTATCATCTAATATCCCTATAATGTTATTTAAAAAAAAAAACATTTTTATGTTATTTCATACATGTACAATAATCAGATTTCAATCGAAAGTTTTACTCAAACTATGACTTTAAAGATTATTTGGGTTGAAACATGAAAATATACTGGATACTTGTTTTATTATAATTGCTTTGTGAAAATAAATTCTCCTGTGAATGGAACATAACAAAAGCGTTTCTACTTGTTATTGTATATTTTTTAATCTATACAAAAGTGAATTATATCAGAAAAATGATCATGATATTTTGTTATGTTACAATGTTTTCATCGAATCATTATTATAATGAATTTTAATATGTTTAATAATTTGTTTGATTTAATTAATGTTTTATAAGATTTTTAATTTGAGCCTATTGGTTGTTTTTATTGAATACTAGACAAGAATTATAAAGCGATGTAACTTTTTATTTTTGCAAATATACATAAAAGTATTTTGTTGTAACAGTTCCTATGTAATCATATTTACATTATAAATGTTTCAATTTTTATATTCATAATATAAACAAAAATTTACATTGACAAATTTAAAAACCTTTAGCTAGTAACCACTTTTTAACGCAAGATACATAATCTCCTCTAAACTTAATTTCACCACACATTTCATTTATTCTACTACCAAATGTTTTATTTGTTGTTTCTTTAATATGCTGCTTTAATTCTTTCTCTAATTTCCAAATATCTCCTTGTATTTTACGTATTTGCGTTACTTTTCTCATTCCTCTAAATTTTATTTGTAGATAAACAGGTAGCATATGGTTTTTTGTACGTTGTATGAAATAAGAATGGTCACTGGGTTTTGCTGTTGAATAATATCAAAATTAAAATAATTATCTATTATATGAAATTTATATATGTATATTATTTATATAATATACAAAAGTATGCTAACCAGTGGCTGGTTTCCATCCTGAAGGTAAATTTGTATCAGTAGTTTTTGGTTGTGGTATAATCTTATATCTCATTAAACGTTCTACATAGCTCCATTCTACCGGATCATTAGATATATCATAGTCTGTGTAATGAGAAGGATCTTTGTATATAGGCGAAGATTTGTAACTACTCCATCTCTTATAAATCTAAGAAAAAGAAAAGAGAAAATTTTTATTAACACTTTGTTTTCGATCAAATTAATACATTTCAATGATATAAGCAGTTGAACTTCATGGAGTAAGTCTATTAATGAAATAACCACATTTTCTTTTTTTATATTTTACAAAAGGTCGATTACTTTTATATACAAATTTAATGAAAACAGTTTGAATAGCTTATCAAATGTTCCACAATGCGTTTTGTGGTATTGTATTTAAAAAATAAAATCTTGAATAGAAGAATAATTAGTGAAAGGTAATTAATAGCAATAAGACATTTTACAATGTTGCAATTTTCGATTATTTCCACTTATTACATCGTATTAGATTATTAAATAAAAGAAAACTGTTTTAAATGTTTCTAAAGGATCTATGTCGTAATAGAGAGAAATAGAATAGTGTAAAAAGGCGATAACAGAATAATATCATAGGATAGTGTTAGTAAATTATTGCAAGAAAGTGGATACACACGCACATTGTAAGAATACGTGAGGCCCTTCGCTATCGCTGTTCTGAGAAAATCACTAACTACAGTTAGACGGTGCGATAAGATAGTTTGGCTTAATTAAAAGTAAAGGCGACATTAAATAAGTACATAAAAACGTAATTGTAAAAATTAGTACCTCGGTGATAGTCGGGGATGCGCACTTCACCGACTGTAGAGCTACGGGACCTTGCAAAATCGCTGGAAAGCACGAGCGTGTGAAAATACGAAGGGCAGCCATTTTGAGCTCGGTAAATAAGGGTCGCTGTCCGCCATTGGTGCGCACGGGCGCGTCTTCCTTTTCGTTCCTCTGCGTTTCACCGTGCTTTCTTTATCGCCTCGCTTTCTTACTCCTATATAAGTTTCGATTCTTGCGAGAAAGTTTCTATTAAATAGGATACGTTCGAGGGCAGAAGATCGGAACATCGAGCATTCGTCGCAAGGTAGAATTTCAATAATATTCTGCGGCTTTAGTTAGCGTGAACGTTGTATAGGATTAGAAGTGCCGCGTTGTTAGCTACTTTATCGAGGATTTTTTCGTTTAATCGGTTTAACATCCTATAAGATTTTTCGATCGTACAGTGAATTTGTGCCTCCTAGAACGTGAAGGGTCAATAAATAACGACGATTGGGAAGCCTATGGGGTTAAATTCTTTGAAATAATGTCATGCGATTAGCTTGAATAGGCTATGGACGTGGGAGAGGTCGCGCATTCGACCGGCAGGTGGCGGTAGCCTCAAAACAGTAGGACAGCGTTCAGACACCCTGCAACGGGACTGTGTTTTTCACGACATTGTTTTTCCTCTTTTCTCACATTAATCACGGATCTCCGACGGCATTTTCGGCCTCAGAGGTGAGTATAATCGTCCACCCGACTTTTTGACCTATCATTTTTCAAAATATTAACTTTATCGTGTCAAGCTAGATCTTAGAAATCTCGAATCGGGGCCGACCTTTTGTTTATTCGTGGCGATTTTTTCGCCACTATTTCTCCCTCGATTTTTATTACTTCGACCACATTCATCGGCAGATTTTCTAGTTCGGAAGTTAATACGCCTTACGCGCTTTCTTTTGAGCCAAGAATTTCATTGACCTGCCCATTATTACGGCAGATATCGTTCGAAATATTTCGGACCTGAGTTCCTTGACGGAGAAGAGGCGCTTCGTGTATCCATGTAAATGCAAAGTTTGTCACGTAATTTTTCTGACCGCCAGGGCCGCATCTACCAACCCTACTTCTCAACCGGTTGCTTACCTATTCGCAGTCAAGACGAATTATGTAGTTTTTCTACTTGGTGTACAATACATTTGTTCCTGCCTTATATTTAAGAGGAAAGGTATTTCTATTCTTTTATTCTATTTTATATATATATATATATATATATATATATATATATATATAATATAATATAATATAATATAATATAATATAACTATATCTCGAATTCTTTCTTCTTTCTCTTTTCTTTCATTCATTAAATCAACATTTCGATCGCGTTTCGATTAAATATATTACACGCGATATGTTACAAATACAAATCGAAATATTAATAAATTGAAAGTATCTTCGATCTCCTCGTAAGATTTGCAATTAACAAATATGATTAATTTACCTCTGGATGCTTATTTATATTTATTTGAATATTTATTTATATATAATTTTTACATACGTATAATTTTAATTATTCAGTTATATTTAATTTTTATGACATAATTATTTTATTATTTGATTATTTTTTCTATGGTTTATAATATAAATGCATAAGTATATTTATAGAGATATATATGTAATAAGATATATAAACGTATAATTCAATCATGATATATCAAAATTAACGAGAATTAAAATTTATAATTAATTTATATACTTTCGATATATGAGATTTAGTAGTAGATAAAATTTTATTAGTCATTAATAAAAAATGAGCAAGGGGTAATTTTTCAGGAGCCCAATGTGGGTGGAAGTGAGATGGCATCCAGAGAAAAACGACCCTTAGCGCCTTCAAAATCAAAACAGAAGGCGAATAATGACTCTGGCTTGCCATCTAATGAGGTCAAAAGTAGAAAAGGCAAGTCTTTGACCAATATAAGGCAACAACAACTTGCACGTGATATTTTTGAAGCAGTAGCAACGGGCAGTCAACTTCCTGCAAAATTAGAGGCAAGTTTGCCAAGAAAGAAGGTTTTAAAGAACCTCAAACGTAAACAGAAATTAAGAGTAACAAAAACTAATTTCATTAAGACAAAAGTTACCAAAAAAGTAGGAAGTAAAAATTTATGCAGGATAAATTCTGATATCAAGAAAGGTATCAAAGCGAGAAAAGTTAAGTCAATAGAGGAGAAAGTGGAAGAGGAGGAAGAAGAGGAGGAAGAAGAGGAAAAATCTTCTGATATCAATTTAAGAATTACAGAAAATCATATTAACGATCTAGAAAATAGCAAAACTGCTGAAATAACCAACAAAAGTGCCAAGATTAATCTCAGGACCAAGAAAACCAAGTCCTTTACAAGAATTAGTGGCGAGCAGGATAACGAGGACAATTCGGAAAAAGATCAAGACGCTCTTGTTAATTCGAATACAAAAAGTAATACAAAGTATAGTAAGAGGACTAAACCAGGTGATACTGTGGACTCTTCCCCTAGAAGTGCCAAACTTTTAAAAAATACAGGACTGAAAAAGAGTACGATAAAGGAGAAAGAAAATTATACAAAAATCATAGAGGGAGATAAATATCTGAAAGGTAAAAGAGGCACTAAAGATACTGATTCTCTTAATAACATTAAAACTAATTCCGGCGTACATAAATTATCTAAATCTGTCTTAGATAACAAGAGCTCTATTGATCTTACTATCGACGAAGTTATAGCTTCAATGTTGAGTGATTCAGAAGTAGATAATCAGCAAGGTATTGTAGAAAAGGTAGAAGGAAAAATAACTAGGAGTAGGAAAATGTTGGTGGATGAAAGTATTATTCCTGAAAGTGAAATAAAGAAGGAACCCGATTGTGATGAAAGAATTATGTCGGAAGGAGAATGTGGAGACATTGAACAAGGAAATCATACTCAAACTACAATTCAATTAAGGAAGAGGTCAAATGTTTTGTTAAGCCAAAGGAGTTTAAGAAATGGAAAATTGCGCCAACTTTCGGATACAGTGGCTGCAAATGATGTAGATGTTAAAAGACGACGTAGATTAAATTCAGATGATCCTGCTGCATCTGAAACCTCGACAGAACAGATTTCTGATGGGAATGTAGATATAGAATCCTGTTTTTCTGAATCTAGTGGTAATTACTCTCAAATAACTGCAATAAATAAAGAGGAATGTATAATAAAAGATGATGCCTCCAAGAATTATGCCGAAAGTGAAACTGGTATAGAAATAGAAAACAATAATAATAGTGAGAGAGTAGATAGATTAAGTGAAATAGGACCAACATTACGTTCAAAGACAAAAGCCAGAAGTACGGATAGTGAAACAAAAATAGATGATATCAAAGTTGACGATACACGTGTAGCATCTAAAAATGTAGAACTACCAGAAGAAATAAAGAAAACCAGTAGTTTAGACCAAGTTAGGAAAGATACAATTTTGTCAAAACTCACAGATAGGTCTAAAGGTCGAAGGAATAGTTTAAATATAGATATGAGGAAAACAGTAAATTCTTTTTATGGAACGGAGAAATCTGATGGCAATCCAAAATCACATATAGATCAGATGATAGAGAATATAAAATTAACAATTGCAAAATCAATTGAAAGTAAAATATTTGGTCCAGAAAAGAATCTTGGATTGAGTAAAAATTTTGAAATTCCAAAGATTGAGGAAATCATTGCACCGTTAAGTACTGAATCTCAGAAATTGGGTTTGGAAGAGAATACTGATGAAGATAAACCCAATGCATCTAAGAATGAGAGTAAATCTGAAAGTTCTGAGAACTCAGTACCGAAAGTGGCTGATACTGCCAAAGAGATTGAGAAACTAGTCATGGGTGACATTGAATTGGTTGAAACTCAATCACAGAACACTCAAGATAGAGAGACTCCTAATATTGAAGCAGTCAATAAAATTCACAATTCTCATGAACCCTCACATGCTACAGTTAGTAAAGAAATAAATAAATGTAAAGATGTTAAAGAAAGTACTGAAGGTGATCAGGATTCAAATATTACATCTAAGATAGAAGAACGAATAGAAGATATTGAAAGTCAATCGGTAGATAATAACAAGAAAATATCTCCTTTATTGAGAAAATCAGGGAATTCAAATGATAAAAATTCTCAAGATAATATTGAAGAGTCTGAAGTTGAAAAGAAATTGGCAACCACATCGGATGAATTATTGCATGATTCTCTTAAGGAATCTGTTATAGAAAAAACTGATGAACATGCAAATGAAGTTACTAATGAGTCTACTACAAATTTATTATCTACAGAAATAAACGAATCAGTAGATATACAAAGTACAATTATAGAAGTAAACAATGAAATGGATAAGACAAATGTACCTCAAGTAGAAAGTTTAGGTAGTGCTCATTGTTCAGAGGAGTCAGAAACCTTAGAAAGTATTTATTCTGATGTTGAAAGATTAGTGAAAGGGGATGAACTAACAGGTTTATCGGATACGGTAGAGAATGTAGAAGCAACAGGTGAAGATGTAAAATTAAATGATACATGTAATAATATTGCTGAAGATGAAGAAAGTTCTCTTGTTGAAATGGATGAACATTCTGCGTCAAAATTTACTACTAATAAAGTAGAAGAAGCATTGACTGGTCAAGATATAGATTATTTATCAAATGAAATTAACAAGCAAGATAAAGTTCATAATATCAATGAGAATGTTGAGGTACCTACTGCTTCCTCTGAATCAATGCAAAATCAGAAACATGACAGAAACAATTCTCATGTAACGCCAGTCATAAATAGTGACTTAAATTCAATATGCACCTCCACCAAATCTCCAGTATGTATTTCAAAGGAAATAAATGATTCCATCAAGGATGCTAATCACGATAAAGAAGATAATAAACATCAAAATTTTGATACATTAGTAGCCTCAAATGAAAATACCGTCGATAAGAAAGTAGATAATTCACTGAATACAGTTGTCGATGAAAAAGGTAATAAATTAACATCAGAAAAAAGTACAGATGAACCCAAAGTTACAAATGAAGAAAATAAAAGAGTTTTAAGGGTTCGTGATAAACAAAAGAAAGTGGAGAAAAGACCAACTTCTTGCAACAGAGAACATGAAAATACATCAAAATCTAGTACAGGAAGTGATTGCCAAACAACAGAAGAATTGAATGGACAAAATGATAATAAACAAAATTTTGAACAGAAAGCTAGTACTGAAACTATCTGTAACACTCCTGAAACAGACATATCTCAAAATAGCACCATGGAGTTTGAAACTAGTGATGTTTCCGAGCCTCATACTCGTACTAGACGTGGTAGAGAAGTGAAAAAACGTAAGGAAGATCAGCAGTTAAATAATACGTTGAAAAATAAACGAACCAAACGAGATATCAGAAAGTCTGACCAACAAAAGGAAGAAACATTGCTTGACAATGAAGTTGCCAAGATAAATGAAAACAACAGATCATTCCTTAATGATTATGACAATCTTGCTAAATGTTCTGATAGTTTTAGAGGTTTCTCTGAAGGCGGCCGTGATAGCTTAGACAAAATTCAAAACAATAATGACAATTTACGTAGTAAATCAGAAAATGATTTAGTAATTCCAAATGAACCAAATAGAACAGAAAAAGAAGGACGACTTTCGAGTCATATCGCAGACAATGATTTATCAAAAGAAGGAAGTAATATGAATTTGTTGGATGATTGTAAATCTATTAAAATGGGAGAAACTTCTTCTCAAAAAGATTTAGATGAGACATCTACTTCGGATGAATCATCTAGTAGTGTTAATATTACCGCGAAAATTTTAGAAACGCCGGAGGATAAAGCTAAAAAAGAATCTATTTTGAGATTATTGGGTTTGGAATCGTTGGAAAAAGCTGCAGAGAGATTAAATCATCAGAAAGCGAGGAAGGAACAATATACAGGTACATTGAAAACTGTGATTCGTGTACAGAAGGAAAAAGAAAAAGACAAAAAACGATCGAGATCTCCTTTGAAAATGGTTTTGAAGCAAGGACGCACCGACGGGGAAGGAGATTCGCCTGAATTTTACACCATACAAAAGGAGGTAAGACGGATTTCGTAAAATTCGATGATAATATTTAATAAAAAGAACGCGATTATTTAATAAAAGTAACGCGAGGCATACAGAACTTGTCATTATTGATTTTTTTCTTGTTTTTTTGTTTTATTTTCAGTTTGGAACCAGTGGTTTGGGAGATAGCAGCTCTGGTGCGAACCGAAAGTTCACTACTAACCACAGACACTCTTGCGGTAATCCTGGTTGTGGGCATAACTACATTGTTAATCGATCCTTTTCCTTCATTGCTTTTTCAATATTTTTATATTTTCTTCTATCCTGCATAAAGTGTTATTATTTAGCAGATTAGACACAAAGGATTGCTTAATTATTACATTTAACACCAAATTTGCATTTATAAGTGCAAACTATAATTAAAACATTTATTATGTAATGCTTGGCAATTCCTTTTTGTAAATCTCTATAATTTACCTGAAAAATAGTTGTGTATCTCGAGCAATTATGCATGTTATTTTTTTGCTACTGCTTCAAATTCTAAAAAAAAAAAAAAAAAAAAAAAAAAAAAAAGAAACAAACCAAAAAAAGAAAAAGAGAAACAAAAAACAAAGGATGATGTTTTCTAACTACTTGTATTTTGCTCTACGGCTGAGTATTTCGAATAGTTCATTCGTAATCCCACCAAAACCTGCTTAAAAAATCAACGAATCGATTATGTTCACATTCTTATATTAATCATTATATCATTAAATATAACAGATGAAGATAACGAAGAAGCTCCGCCGAAGGATCGTCAGTCCCTTGTCATTCCTGAGAAATCATCTTCTTTTTCTATTCATCCAGGACGATTATGTGCGGACGTATGTTGTTATTGTTTTGGAAAATTTGGTTCTTTGGATACACCTATGCACTTGGCACAAATGAAATCGGATGAAAGACGAAAGAAGATATTGAATATAGAAAGACACCTTACCAAGGATTCTTGTCTGTGTGACGCGTGTTATCGTCATGTAGATAGAAAGGTATCTATAAAAAATGATTATAATTAACAGAGCAATTGATTCTGACGTTATCTTTAATTAATCGACATTATTATTTATTTATTTATTTATTTATTTATTTATTTATTTATAGGCGAACACTAGTCCAACGAACATGCAAACAAAGCCACAAAAGCAACATCGTCAATTGATGGTATCGAAATGTTCAGCCCGTGATTGTAGAGATCCAGCACGTCATCATGTTAAGCGACGTTGGTTACTTAAAATTAAGGCTGGACTTCAAAATCAGGTATTGATTTTTCTTTTCTTTTTATAGAAATCAGTAGATTTAATACATTTCTCATGAAAATTAACAATGAACGATTATATCGGTTATCGTTAAATAATGACTTAACTTTAATTACATGCGTATGTTTCATTTAGATAATAAAATGCATTACAGGTTGATATTGATTGGGAATCGAGTCAACACACGTCTATGTCATTCTGTGTCATTCATTACGGTAAAATCGAAAGGTTTTTGACCTGTGCACTTTGTAATCGGAGATTGGCTAGAAATCATACGCATCAGTTATCAAACGCTGAAACTATAGAATTAAATCAACGACTCTCACAACAGGCGATACCTGTTTCACTTGCTGCAGGCACTTTTGTTTGCAAGTTGTGTCGGTATTTCACACAGCTGCAAATTAAATACAAGGATCCTGAAAATATGAATATGAATCATAGATCTTTCTTTAAGAGCTATCGAAAAAGGTATGTCGTAATCGTTTTATTTTATATGATCGATTTACGTTATCGAAGATCTTTTGAAAAATTCTACAAACGTGTGATATTCTAGGATCTTACATTATCACGATATCGAAGTACTCGAGAATGAGGACGATGATTCTAATAGTCAATCGAAAGACAAGGATAAACGTAAAAAGGCTAAATGTACACCGGCTAAGAATGGTAGTTCGAAATCGCCAGACGTCACGGCAAATTCAGCCTCGGATAAGTCGACGCCCGAATCAATTAAAAATGAGGGTACAAATTCTGAACCGGACAATGACAATCGTTCTGTTAAAATTAATACGAACGATCCGATTCCTACAGACGTTCAATTCATTGGCGTTGAGGGTACCGTAGAAAAATTGAAGAAAAGAAAAATACTCGAAGTGAATAATTATACGTCAGACGGTACGACAACGCCTTGCGATGGTTCGAACGAAGTCGTAGAGATTCTTGCTATGGACAAGGAAGTAACTTTGACGAAATTACCGAAAAGGGCAAGAACGAACAACGACATAACCCCTGTCGTACAACGACTCGGAGCTAATCCATCTATAAGTGTCCGTACTCTTTTCCCAGGCGAAGAAGAAATGAATCTTCATGCCAACATAGAGTTTACCAATGTCCGTGAGATAACGCCTCAGGGTTGGGAAAAGTGTGCGACGATGATTCAATATGACAGAGACACGAAACTTTTATGGCAAGAATTACAAAGACCATACGGTAATCAAAGTTCTTTCCTGAGACATTTAATACTTTTGGAAAAGTATTATAGGGCAGGAGATTTGATATTGGCGCCTAACGCATCGCGTAATGCGATAAATTATTCTACGTCGGTTCAAAACAGATTGATATCGTACGAAGGCCCTGAAAAAATGGACGAACCGATAATGGAACCGATATCCTCCGAATTTAATAATTCTCGTCGTTTGAGCGGAGGATACGTACTCGAAAGGGACAGACTCTCGTTACCCACAGGAAGTTGTAATACGAAGTCACCGGCGATACAATTAACGGCAAAGGGAAGTCCACCGCGTGTTCTCAAATTAAATCCGGGTGTATCAATTATAAAGAAACCGCCTCCTAGTTTGCAACGACTTAATTTACCGTCTACCAGTTCGGCCAATGGAAATATCAAACGTAAAGATAACTCGAAATTGCCGATGTCCTCCGGCGGTAAAGTGTTCCAGTTAAGCGAACCGGATTTTAAACGGCTGCAACATCTTAAGAAACAGAAACAAATGTTTAGTGAGAAACAGTGCGTAAGTCCTACGGGTGTATCGGGTAATCCAAATTCACCGCCGAATTTCAAATCTACGACGACGCAATATCAAAAAGCACAGCTGGCCGCTCAAACCCAATTCCAAAAGCACTTGAGAATGCAACAGGAAATGTTGAATCGTCAAAGTAGAGGTGATTTCGAGCCGCTTATATGTGACATACGTTTGTCGAATGAGAACAGTCCTACCCAAAATCTATTACATAATCTTAATCTGCCAAAGTCTATACAAGTGACTACAAAGCCATCTAATCCAATTCCAATTTTGCCAAAAATTCCAAAGTCATTGACGGTAATACCACAAACTGTAACGAGACCAACCGAGAAATGAAAGCCGAGAAAGCGGGGGAAAAGTAAGTAAATATAAACGCCTTCTTTAATAGAAAACTTGTCCCCGTCTCTCTGGGCCCGTCCGTACGTAAACACACTCTCTCCACATAAATAGATTCGTTCAAGAGGTCTCTTTGGATAAAACGTGAATAAGGATCTTACGAATGTCCTTGTTTTTCTAAGATTCCTAGACGAGGTTACAAAGATATTGGAGACGGACAAAGTTGTTTGCAGGCAAATAGTAATAGCATGCTTTATATAAATGCGTTGTGAATGACGCATTTTTATCTTCGAGCTACGATAACTCGAATAATAAATGAGAATACACGATTTTACACACTATATTACTTAAGAGACGAGAAAGAATAAATTATATAGACGTGATGATATACATCGTCAATCGTGAATTAAATAGAAATATACACAGAGTATGTATATAGTAATCGTGCGCAAATTGAAGAAGGAGGAAAGGAAGAGAAACAGAGAGAGAGAGAGAGAGAGAGAGAGAGAGAGAGAGAGAGAGAGAGAGAGAGAGAGAGAGAGAGGGGAGGTAGAGAGATAGAGAGAGAAAAAAATATAAGATATTCTGATTCTAAAGATTTATCCCATCAACCAAAGTTTTTCTCATCTGTAAAGACAAATTTAGCGGGACATGCAAATTTTGTTTGATTTCCCACTATGAGAAGTGCCTATATATAAATGACACAAATGGAGTCGTTAGTTTTTATCGGTATACGATGTGCATTAAATAATAATGATCAATGAACAATACGAACAATGATGATACGAAAAGAATTCCGACGACCTTGTGCTTTTGGGTTATTATAAACCTGTTACGTATCGCTCTTTATTTCATTACTTGTGTGTAAAAGTTTAACGAATAATAGGTAGCATACATTCTATATACCGGTTCAGAACATAAAGGTCTCTGCCTCTTGTGTCGTTCGAACAGATTCAAATAGATCAATATAGATCGTTATTGAATAAGTCGAATAATCTTATAGAATGAGATCGAACGATCAATGATGATGCTAGCCGATTTCATTATATCTTTCTTTTGAAAGAATTATATATTTTAAGTTCGACATGATATCATACTTTTATCCTAGACGAAATGTTCTTGGGGTGGGATTGGGGTGGTATAGTGGAAAGCCTTTATCGTTCCGAACCGAAAAAACTGTGTATTGTAATGTTGGCCTGTTCGCCCATGTAGCGATCGCAATGACGATGATAATGATGATGGTCATGATGGTGATGACGGTAATGATTATGATTATGATTATTATGATGATGATGATGATGATGATGATGATGCTGATGATGATGATTTGTAATTATTATATGGACGAATGTTATACGTGTGAAATAGAATGTATACTTTGAGCTTATTTATTACGTTACTACATTATCGCATTGTATATATATTGAATAATTATTTTAGTTTTTAACTTCATATATATTAAGCCGATAACGATCACCATTACGACTTATAAAAAAAACGCGTTGTGTATGATTCCTTAATGTAGCCTTTTGGCGTACGCGCAGTAATGAACAGGAAAAACAAAACAACAAAAACAACAACAAATAACAAAATGGGGTCAGAATTCGTACGAACTTTTTTTTTTCTACGTTTTCTTTGTCGCCACGTGAAATATTAATATTAATCGACGAGTGTCTCTACTCCTAATAACGACTTTATTTGCGTTTTTGCAAATTCATGCTGTACGATAAAGAAGTATCTCTTCCACGATTCGAATTTTGTCGAGGACCGACTAAATGCATTATAATTTTTCTTTTCTTTTTCTTTCTTTTCTTTTGTTTTTATTTTCTTTTCTCTTTTTTTTTTTGTCTTTTTCTTTTCCTTCTTTTCCCTTAATATTTTTTCTTTTTTTTCCCCTTTCTTATCTTTTCTTTTCTTTTCTTTTACTATTATTATTTGTTTTTATTTATATTAATAGCAAAAAAATCATATTTCTACGATGAAGAAATGAGCATCGAGAAGAGATTCGCTCTAGAAAAGCATCTGTGACTATATAATAATAATAATAATATTAATAATAATAATAATATTAATAATAATAATAATAATAATAATATTAATAATAATAATAATAATAATAATAATAATAATAATAATAGTAATAATAATAATAATAATAATAATAATAATAATAATAATAATAATAATAATAATAATAGACCAATATCTTAACACTCGCTTTTAGTATGTACATATATATGCGTATTATATATGTACATATATATTCTTTGAAAAATTAACTTATGCGAAGAATTTATGGAGTAGAGAGAAAGAGAGAGAGAGAGAGAGAGAGAGAGAGAGATAAAGATAAAGATAGTTATTATCGTTCTTCGTTTTAAAATACAATTTAATTGTTAGGTAAACTTGGAAACTATTAATTAAAAAAAAGAAAAAAACAGGGGTTAAGGATATCCGCCAGAGAGTACAGTTGAAAGTACGATTTAAAGATTGCTTCAAAGAAAATCCATAAAAATGTATTATTTTCCTATGTAAATGGCGTGAGAGAGAGAGAGAGAGAGAGAGAGAGAGAGAGAGAGAGAGAGAGAGAGAGAGAGAGAAAGAGAGAGAGAGAGAGAGAGAGAGAGAGAGATTCGACTTTGAGAGACTGAGAAAGGGAATTTTGTAAGTATACGGAGCAATAAAACTAACTTATGAGAAATTCATATCTTACTTAAGAAAGAAAAAAAAAGGAAAAAAAAAGAAAAATGAAAGAAAAACAATAAGATAGAAAGGGATCATAATCGAGTTGAAAAAAAGTAGACGCCTTGAGATAGTTTTCTATTCGAATACCTATTTACTCGAATTTTCGCTCGACCGAGCATCGGATTAATTCGGAATTTTTAAAGACGATTGTAAATTACAAGTAGTTCCAGTCTCGTTTGCCCTCTTCCTCCATCCCTTCTCCTTCCCCTACTTTCATTTTCCCCTCTCAACTCTCACTTTACGAACAAATTCCTTCTCTAATCTCTCTTTCGCCAAGTTGGAATTCGTAAAGTTAGAATTTACAATGTATAACAAACATATTCCTCTTTTCGTAACAATTTTTATATATATATGTATATATATATATATATATATATATATATATATATATATATATATATTCTCTTAAAATAACTTTAATAACATTGAACACAAAATATAAAAAATAAATTGTTATGATATTGAAAATGGAAAGAAAAAACAAATAAAAAAAATAAAAGACAAAGAATAAAGTGAAAGTAAAAGCAATAAAAATGAAAAGAAGAAAAATTCTTTAAGAGATCTAAGAATTATTTGTTTTTGTAGAAATGATTATATGTCAAATTTTTTTTTTTTGCACAGATATATATATATATACATACAACACACACACACACACACACACACAAATCGAATATGAAAACTGTTCTCTTTGTGATATATCGATTCTACTTTATTTCTCTCGATATTGTTTCATAAATTTGAGTGATAAAAAATTATAATGTATATCTTGTTTTTCAATGTACTCGATCATTTTCGATCGATTAATTTCATTGAATTTTGATCTAAGAAAAAAGAAAAAAGAAATCGATATATGATACGTCGCTTCTCGATGTTCCATGTTAGACAAACGAATTTAAATTGTTCGTTGACGATTAATAGATTAATAATGAATGAATTTGTTTAATATTAATCGTTTGTGTTCAAGAGGTTGTCGTGATTAAATAATGGAAAAGAAAGATAGGGAATAAAAAATGAGAGAGAGAAAAAGAGAAAGAGAGAGAGAGAGAGAGAGAGAGAGAGAGAGAGAGAGAGAAGAGAGAAGAAATTGGGAAATAGAAAAAAGTTATGTTTTAGGAGAAAATTCGATCGTAGGGATATAACATTGTATATGTATATATATATAGATAGATATATATATATATATGTATGTATATATATGATCGTCTTATCTATATTTTTAATCCTTTAGTTATCGATTCTTATGTTAGTTAAAAGAAAGAAAAAAAAAAAAAAAGAAATGGAAGCCGAGCAACGAATGGGTGACGGAATAAAGCGATGTTTATTTAATCATAAAATTCGTTCACGTGGCGACATGCTAACACGCATGTAAGTGTATATGTATGTATGTATACATATATATATATATATATATATATATATATACATATACGTATATGTGTATATATATAGATATGTACGCGAGAGGTGCAACTAAAAAATGTGCCGCGATGGATATTAAATGTATAATAAAAACACATAATTATAATGATATAATGTATGTATATATATATATATATATATATATATATATATATATATATATTAATATTAATATTAATAATAGTAATAATAATAAAATAATAATACACGTTATACATACATATATATATTATATATATAGTGGATAAAATTATATAATACAGCAAAAAAAAAAGTACTTGAAGGTACGTTATACATATATAAATGCTCTATTTTACTAAGGATATTTTTGATATATCTATATATATATAAATATGAGTATATATATAATATGAATATATGTATATCGAATCATTAAAATGTGTAATCACGAGCGACAGCTCGACGACCGATAATTATTGTTGCGAACAGATAAGACGATAAAATGTCTAAAATGATTATAAAACTGCAGAGGAGTGTGCTATGTGTCGAATTTATATTAGCAAGCGAACAAGATCGTTTTCTGTCAATCTATTTATCTATCCATCTATCTTTATTTCTCTCGAATAGTACATTTTTTCTCGATTGGGTCTTTCATCATTAGCATCATTGCAAGTCGACATTTTAATCGATTACGTTCACTCGTTTACGCGTTTCTTTTTCTCTTTCTTTTTTTTTTTTTTTTTTCTTTTTTTCTTTGAGAGAGAGAGATTCTATTATTGATATATTCATGGATATACATATGTATATACATATATATATATATATATATTTTTTTTTTTGTTCATTTATTTACTATTGGTTATTAAAATTATCAATTATCAATGAGAAACACGTCGTCGACACAATTATTTTTGAATATATATATATATATATATATATATATATATATGTAGTATATATATATATTCAATATATATATATATATATTTATATTTATATTTATATTTATATTAATATAGTGCCTCGAAAAAGTGAAGTTCGTAAATATAAAAAATATAAAATTGCGACCCTACTGAAAATTATTTTCGCAAAATGTATTATATCACGATATTTAATGCGCGATGAGATAAGATATAAGAAAAGAGATTTTTACGATCGTTATTGTGAGAAAGGGACAGAGAGAAAGAGAGAGAGAGAGAGGGAGAAAGTGAGAGAGGATATTTGTGAAGAGATATTTTATGTTATTATTCCGTCGTTCGATCTAACGAAAGGAAATGCATCTCGCTGAAGATTGAAATAGGCTTTTTCTTTTGTTTTTTTTTTCTGTCTTTCTTTTATTTCATTTTATTTTATTTTATTTTATTTTATTTTATTTTATTATTATTATTATTTTTTTTTTTGGGCAATGTATTAGTATGTCTTCTTTATTCTACGAAAGATTTATTACCGCCCACGCATGTTCGCATGTTTATTTTTATTTGAATATTAAATATTTATCATTACGATCAATTTATTATGACATTTATTATCATTTTATTATTATTATTATTATTATTATTATTATTATTATTATTATTATTATTATTATTATTATTATTATTACTATTATTCTTATTATTACTATTCTTATTATTATTATTATTATTATTATTATTATTATTATTATTATTATTATTATTATTTCCGAGAATCGTTCTACGTATGATAGGTACGCACTTTTTTTTTACGTTTATAACCTTCCATAAAAGATTCTCTTTAATTTTATAATATATCTATAAAATATTCTATTTTTCTTTTTTCCTCTATTCTTTTTTTTTCTCTTTATTAACAAAATTCTCTTTCTGTCACATTAACATAACAAGTTTATGAATATACACGAACTTTTTTATTCGCGATAAAACGATCATTGTTAATTAAACTTTATATGACGATTTCTTAAACGCGCTTAGAAATGTTTATCGATTTAATATGTAACATGTAATATGTAATATATGTATGTAAACATCACATAGTATACAAAAACGGGAAACGTATCGAAACAATTTTACACATTTGTTTCTTTTTATCTTTTTATTATTATTATGTTTATTATTATTATTATTATAATTATTATTATTTTTTTTCTTTTTTTGAAATTGTAATAAAATTGCTCTTTTGATAATTCGCTTGAATTATTATGAGCGAGGATAATTCCCGCATTGGTTCGTCCTCGTAACGATTGATCGATCGATCATCCAGAATCACGCTCGATCTGGGGCCAATTTTGAATTTAAATACGTACAAGGGAAGAAATAATTCGGCAATGTTTCCGTTAATTCGATGATGAAAAAAATTTTCTTCGGCAATGTTTCGTTAATTCATCAATGAAAGGTTATCCTCGGCAATATTTCGTTAACTTGCAAACGAGTGAAAAAAAAAAGAAGGGAGATAGAGAGAGAGAGAGAGAGAATGTTCGTGTGAATGTATATGTGTGTGTGTGTGTGAAAGAGAGAAAGAAAAAGAGATAGATGGACCGATAAAGATAAAGAGAAAAGGATAAAGATAATTGAAGTGAGCTAAAAAAAAAAAAATAACGCAAAAGTACACGATCGAATGAGTACTGTGAGTTTAAGTTTTCAGAATTCTATTTTTCTGCTGGCCGAAAGTGTAATTATTGTAGAGCACGATGGTGTATGGTGATGTTAACGATATATATATATATATATATATATATATATATATATATATATATATATATATATATATATATATATATAGAGAGAGAGAGAGAGAGAGAGAGAGAGAGAGAGAGAGAGTGAGATGAAGATAAAGATTAAAAAAAAACTTAGGGATGATCAGCGAACGATGCATATCGATGTCGAATTTGATTTTTACCGTGATGATGAAGTGCCCTTTAATATGATCCAAGAGAATAAGTTGTTCGCTTTTCGAGATCTTTACACATTCCTACGCGTGTGTTCTCTCGCTTATCGTGATGATTAATAATAATAATAGAAAAGGAAAAAAAAAGAAATAGAAAGGAAAAGATAAAGCAAGCAATGGCAGACAACTAGATTTTTCTTTCTTATTTTTGTATTATTTGCCCACTCTTATTAATGATTTTTCAATTATTTATCATTTTCTTCTGTACGAATGACAGTTTGAATTAATCGAGGTACCTCGCGCTTTGTCTCTTTTTATTGATTACTTTATTATTATTATTATTATTATTATTATTATTATTATTATTATTATTATTATTACTATTATTATTGTTATTACTACTACTATTACTATTACTAGTACTACTACTACTACTACTACTACTATTATTGTTATTATTATTATTAATATTATTATTATTATTATTATTATTATTATTATTATTATTATTATTTTCTCGCAGTCTAAAGCTTCATACTAAAGGGAACTCGATTCATAGTAAAAAAAAAGCAATGTGATATCCGATCGAATGTAATATTATCCATTGAATCATTTTCATGGATAATTCGTTACGATCGAGAAAACGAAGGAAGGGATGTATTGCGATTGATGTTCGAAAAGGTGCAACACCGCCTGAAATTATTGAGTTCGAAACGCGTGGCGAGATGTATTATAACAATAAAATAATGAATATTAATCTTAAATGGGATTACTACAAGACGATGTGTTCACAATTAATAATATTATTCGATGCAATGATTTTTGTACTTTAACGAATTAATGGTAATAGGGTGCAATAAATAAAAATTCGTAACAAAAAAAAAAAAAAAAAAAAGAAAGAAAGAAAAAAAAACAAGAAAAAAAAGAAAAAACAAGAAAAAAAAGACAGAAAAAAGAAACAAATTTCTTTGAATCATTGTCAATCCTTCGCCACGCGTTAAACTCGGCACGTTCCTTTTTCCAATCCGTAAAAATTAAAATAACAATAATTAAGAAACAGCGAATTACGTGGATACCTAGGAAGAAAATAAGCGTCGAACCAATCGACCAATCACGAATCTAGGTTGTATGTAACGAAGTCAAGAAAATCGATGAGAATTCTTGAATTGTTGAAAGAAAGAAAGAGAGAGAGAGAGAGAGAGAGAGAGAGAGAGAGAGAAAGAGAGAGAGAGAGATAGAGATAGAGAGATAGAGAATAGGGTGAAAAAAAAAGGAAAATGGCGAAGAGTAGTGGAAAACATTGTTCGTCGGAGATAAACGGCAAAGCAATAAGAGCGCGTGTGTTAAAAGATATAAATACATATATATTAGAATGGAAAAGAAAAGGAAAAAAAAAGAACTGAACAAAAAATATCAATTTCAAGAATCCGATGAATTTTTATGAATTTTCCTTTATCTGTTGTTTTAATAGTGTGATCGGTTGTGAATTAATTTTCGTTTCGTTTTTTTTTTTGTTTTTTTTTTGCCTAGAAATTTAATCGAAGAAGACTCGAGATCGAGAACGAATGATCTATCTACCTACCTACCTATCTATCTATCTATCTATCTATCTATCTATCTATCTATTCTATCTATCTATCTATCTATCTATTTACCTATCTATCTATCTATCTATGTAAGATCTCTTTTGTACGAAAGTTGTGCTCGGCAAATTTGCTCGTCGCTCGATTTCTGTGTTCTGACGACCGAAAGAATTAATAACAAGAACAACAATGAAATAATAATAATACAAATTAGTATACATACGTTGCACATTGCACGCGTAGATCAGATCTCACCTTTGACGATCGAGATCCTTACCTAAAAAAACGCATGTTGTACGAACAAGCATACGTATAGATATATATATATATATATATATATATATATATATATATATATATATATATATATACTTATAATATAATATAATAATATATTAATAATATATTAATATACATTATTTCTTCTTCTTCGTCTTCTTTTTCGTAATCGTCGTCGTCGTCACATATATCGTAACGTCATAACGACAATGTCAGTCATCGCATCAACGTTTTTTATACGATTTTGTATCGAACACATACACATAAATGATCCGTAAGATACTGCATTTTTTTCTATAAAGAGAATATTTCTATATAAAGATATTAGAAAAACAAAAAAGAAAACTAAAAAAAAAGAAAAAAATGAAATGATTCGCGACAAAAAGCCGCGACATTATAAATAATGAAACGCACAATGCATAAATTTCACAGCGGCCGCGAATAATTTCCCGTAAGGATCGATTTTTCGTCGATTTTTATCGAAACTTTTGAAATCGAGAAACAAGAGAGAGATCGATCGATCATAGAAATGATCGATGATAGATGTTTTTGTTTTAACGAATCCGAAAGAGATCTTTATTCCGAGCACAACTTTTTAATTTAAACTCGAGCCGACGATTTCGAAATCGTTCAATAATTTTCTTCGGCAATATGTCCAACGTTAATTACGTCATTGATATTATTTCGAAGATCCGTAGATCATCATCGAAATAATCGATAACGACTAACACGTGTCACCATACATACGCGCACGCACGCACACATACATACATACATATATACATAAATACGTACATTTAACTGACGAACTATCTTCGCGTATATTAAAACTTCGATCATTTCGAATGGCTTAGGCCTTTAAGAGTGAACACCAATGTGTGCTCTTCTCTTCACACATACACGCATACAGTTACGATAATTATGTTATATAAATTAATATCAGCGCGCGTTTTAATAACTCTTATGGTAACCCTTTGTTTTTATTTAGTTTTAAAAAAAAAAAGTATAATAATAGTAATTATTATTATTAGTTCTCGATCCTTTGTATATATATATATTCGCAAGACTCAATAAAAAAAAAAAAAAATATCGGCTGTGACGTAGTAATTTCAATATATCCTTAATTAAAAACAACGACAGTCTGAAAATTAATATTAAAAATAATGAAAACGTTAACGGTGTGGAGGAATTTTTAGGTACAAAAAGACGCATCACCTTTTTTTTTTCTTTTTTTTTCTTATTTATTTGCAATATTTTCATATAATTGGTAACTGATTTCGGATAACTAGTATACTAAAAACCTAAACAACGTACGAAACATTATACATAGTTGTCTTAGATGTGCTAAGGCGGCTATTTACAATATTGTGTTGAGTCACACACGTCGATTTATTTATAATCTTTTTCTTCTACTCCTCCTCCTCCTCCTACATTTTCTTCTTCATCTTAACAATGCGAGCAGACATATCTCTGCATTATACCGGCCGTGCAACGCCAAACATCAGTATTATTTATTTATTTATTCATTTTTTATTTTATCCTTCGATCCTCATCTCTTATCTTTTATTTTTATTTTTATTTTTATTTTTGTAAAACTTCGTGTTCCAACTTTTTTTTCACGCTTCCTCAATAAATTCTCTAAAAATTTCAAAAACGAAGCTTAAACAATCCATAATAATCAATTATACAATTAAATATTTATTTATTTATTTATTTACTTATTTATTTATTTATATTTTTTTTTTTTTTAAGTATGTCTTTCTCTCTCTAATCAAACAATTGCGACGAGGTAAGTTTTAAAAATTTTATTTTCAATAAAAAATAAATAAATAAATAAATAAATAAATAAATGAAAAAAAAAAAAAAACAAATCGTCATTTTGAAAGAAGTTTCAAAGAAAAGACGTAGAAAATTGAGCAAAGAAAATTGACAAAGACAAAAGCCTTTTCTATTGGAGGAACGATGCACGAATAAAAAAAAGGAAAAAAAAAAAGAAAAAAGAGAAGAAAAGTTAAAAGGAAGAATTAAAATAAAATAAAACAAAATAAAATAAAATAAAATAAAATAAAATAAAATAAAATAAAATAAAATAAAAATTTGTACATATAAAGGAGTTCCAATGTTCGGACACATAAATCGTATAAGATACATAACACATACCTTCTTTGAAAATTCCCGACTAAACAACGATTTGTTATTTTATTCGTGATGACTCGACAAATGTCTATATTACATTAATAGTAAAAGGGCGGTGTGAATTGAACCGAGAGACTGGATATAGTTACATATTTTATATATGCATATATATATATATATATATATATATATATATATATATATATATATATATACATATATATATACATACACACACATATATATACATATATATATATACACACATATATATATACATATACATACATATATATATATATATAAATCGAATGAAAGAAAACCAGCCTTTCGAATTGTCCCTTTGTGTGTGTGTTAATTCAACGTACCTCGTGATATGTTTCGTTTATTCTCGCACGTACATCCCATGCATACCATACATACACATAAATAATTAATAAGAAGAAAAAATGAAGTATGTATATTTTGAGTTTTTTTTTTTTTTCTTTTTCTTTTTCTTTTTCTTTTTCTGTTTATATTGCACTGCGATTAGAGGGTGAAAAATTTGATTAATGCGAATCGAAATTATTAGTGTGACGTGCGAGCACCAATCGAAAAAAAAATATTTCTCGTCCTTAAGTATATATTATCATTCTCCCCTCTTCCTCCTTATTTTTTCCTTCCTCCATTTTGTTTATCGTCGATGCATTTCAAAATTGTTACTACAACACATATCATGAGACAGCGTCTTTGTGTGTGTGTGTGGTTTCTTTTTTTTTCTTTTTTATTTTTTTTTTTTGTTTAATTACACATCATAATTGCTTTATCATCGCTTTTAATAATAACGAAAAGCTCTGTAACATCGTAGAACCTTTTTTTATTTTGTATTTATCTCTTTTTTTTTTTTATTTATTTTTTTTTTTTTCACTTTTTTTCTTTTGTTTTTTTTTTCTTCTTTTTTAATATATTTTTCCTATCGAGTTTCTTTTTTAAAAGTTCAAAATTGGATTAGAAAAAAAAAAGGAAAAAAGAAAAAAATATATATATATGGAATGACTTTAGAGAGAACGCTCTGTATATCTCGCGAATGAAAAATTGCGATTGACAAATTTACGATGAAATTCAACCATTTTTATCATACATACATATGAATGGTATGTTGTATATACATATATACGAAATCATTTTTATTTCATTTTATTTTATTTATTAATTAATTTTCTTTTCTTTTTTTTTTTCTTTCTTTTTTTTTCTTTTTTTTTTCTTTTTTTTTTTTTTAACAATGACCCGATAAAATAGACTTTGTTTCTTAATCTTTTCTTTTTTTTTTTTTTTTTGTTCTTTTTTGTTATTTCTACTATAATCCTTTTTCCTTTTTGCTTCTTTTTTCTTCACTTTATTATTTATTTATTTATTTATTTAATAATTATTATAATTTTATTTTATTTTTAATTTAATTTAATTTAATTTAATTTTATTTAATTTTATTTATTTTTTTTTTTTCTTCAAGACACTCACGGTTAAAAAGGGTCGACGATTGTTCATTGCGTCGATCGTAAACGTCCTACATACGTTGCAGTTGTACATACATACTGTCCTCGTGTTTTAAAATTAGTACTGTACTAAAAGGATTAAAAATTTAGAAACAACCATATATTCTTTTCTTTTTTTCACAACCATTCATTCCTTAAGAGAGAACAAAATTGATTTAATACTCGAAAGCGAAACAAATTTTGTATTATAAGGCTTATCTTCTTCTTTCTTTTTTATTCTCTCTTAATTTTGTTTTTTTCTCTGTACTTTTTTTTCTTTTTTTTTTTCTTTTTTTTTTTTTTTTTATTACAGTACTCATCTTTTCACAAGGAGCCTTTCATAAAAATGACGGATATCGACGTTCGCTAGGAGGAAATCATCGTGTAAGGAAGGATATACAATGATATTCTCGCTATAGGATAATTTCTAATACTCGATATAAATTGATTAACAGAGAAAGATTGTATAAAAAGAAAAAAAGAAAAAAATAATAATTAATCAATTTATACAAAAAAAAAAAAAAAAAAAAAAAAAACAAAAAAAAAAAAAAGAAAAGAAAAGAAAAGAAACAAGAAAAAAAAAAGAGAAATTAATTTTAAGATAGAACGATAAAAATGAACGAAGTAACAGCTAAGGCCCGTCGTGGCATTAACGTATTAATGATTCTATCACGCATATAGAATTTTAGTCGTTCCGCTTTTACAAACGCTTAGCGACTACTCTCTACCAGACTTAAATTATCTTCTCTCTCTCTCTCTCTCTCTCTCTCTCTCTCTCTCTCTCTCTCTCTCTCCCTCTCTGCCTCCCTCCCTCCCTCCCTTTTTTTCTTTTCTTTCTATTTTTTTTATATTTTTTTTTTATTATTTTTCTTCTTTTTTTTTAATTTTTTTTAATTTTTTTGTTTCTTTTTTTTTTTTTTTATACAAACGCGCGAGCAGATGGCTGCTACGCGTAACCTTTCGTAAGATGATCGCCGAGCGTATATAAACCCGTTTAATATCGTTTAACGCATTTTTATAAACATATCTCTATCTATTTATATATACAAATAATAATAATAATAATAATAATAATAATAATAATAATAATAATAATAGTAATAATAATAATAATAATAATAATAATAATAATAATAATAATATATGTATATGTATACGTGTGTGTATATATGTTTGTGGATGAATGTGATTGGATGTATGTATATATATATATATATATATATATATGTATATGTATGTATATATAGATGCATGTATCTCGTGTATATGTGTGCATGTAAGGATTTTTTTTTCAATGGACAAATCCATTGTTCGCAACGTCCTTGTTTTTTTTTTTTATTGTTGTTATTGTTGTTGTTGTTATTATTATTGTTGTCGTCGTCATCGTCGTAGTCGTTTTTTTCACACTTTGCTAGCACTATTTAACAAATTTCTATGTTACCGATAATTATTCGTCCGAGATAAGAAATCAATTTTCGTTGCCAACTTGGAACGAACAAAGACTCATCCTTTCCCTTCTCCCTTTCTCTTGGAGCTTCCCCGTTTCTCGTCTCTCGGGTATTGGAAATAAGAAAGAAAGGAAAAAGAAAAAAGAAGAAAAGAAAGAAAAAAAAATTGAGAAGATCAAACGAGACTCGAATTCGAAATTTATTTCTTTTTTTCCCAACTCTAGTTCCTTCTCGCGATACTACAAAGAGAACAAAGAAGAGTCTCTCTCTCTCTCTCTCTTTTTTCTTTTTCTTTTTCTTTTTCTTTTTCTCTTTCTCGAATTTTCCCGCAAGAAAGAAGCTCGATTCGATGCAAAAATCTTAATCTCGAGTAGTCCATCTTTTTCTTTATTTTTCCCCTTTCTTGTTTTTTTTTTTCTTTTTTTTTTCTTTTTTTTATTTTATGCACCTATATATCGATCGTTCAACGGTAATGATATACGAGCAACGATTATTCTTTCTAATCGTTGACTTTCTAGATTATGTTTTGCCACATTTTTAGGTTCATCCTCTTGGTGGTTCATTGTGCGTGCCGCGAAAGCGAAGACCCGCTTGCTCATTCGCGTCTTCACCTTTATCGAAGCCAGCGTTACTGTTATCATAATCATCATTATCATTATAATCATCATTATCATTGTTATCATCGTTATTATTATTATTATTATAATTATCATCATTATCATCGTCCTCGTCGCCATCATCGTTATTATCGTTGCTATTGTTGTAATTGCTGTTGTTGTTATTGTTGTTGTTGTTGTTATTATTATTCTTCTTGTTATTCTTCTTTTTTTTCTTGTTTATATGATCATAAAACGATTTAGAAGCGACAAGGAATGGATGCTCATGGCGTATCACTTTTCTCTAGGTTTCCAAACCTGGTACGAGGCTGTGGAAAGTTTGGATATCATGGAAAGCTCTGCCACAGCTCTGATTGTTGTTCCTTTCAAATTTGGCCAAGTCAAAATGTTCATCGAGCGATTGCAACTCGACCAATCGTTCCTCCAACGTTTTCGCTGAATCTGCAAACCTAGCAAAGTCACAGATCCTGTCAGGATCGCAACCAACTACATCAGCGACTTCCATCATGCCTACGTCCGTTGATCTGCTTGCCAATTGAGTACTGGGGTCATCCAGGTCAGCTGGGAAGAGGACAGAGTTGTTGCAGGTATTTGTGTTGATATTTGGCGTCATCGTCGTCGTTGCCGTTGGCGATGCCGCTTGTATCGTTGGTGTTGTCGTTGACGTTACGTTCGCCGTAGACGTATGATCGACCATGTTCGTTGGACCACGTACGTCGACTGTACCACCCAAACGATCCTCCGTATAGACCAAATGATGATGAGCCGATTCCGCGTCATGAACATCATCGATATGAGAAAGTAATCGAGGGGTTGGGGGTAGGATGTAAAAGTCGCTGAAAACGTCGTCTTGTAGATCCAACTCGTCGTGCCTTTGACGTTTCGTACTAAGCCCGTCGTTTCTCGTATCATCGGCTAGCCTATGGAAAGAAATATTGAAAAAAAAAAAATCGATTTTTATCGATCAAACGTAATAACTTTCGATTGATATTTTCCCTTTAACCTTTAGAAATTAACAAAAATGAAAATAATTCTTCGCTCACCTCTTTCTCGAGTTAGTGTCATCGTCGATGATAAGATTACTGGAAACATTGTTCTCCTTCGTCGAATCATTCAAATACGTGACCACCGGAAGACCATAGTTTCTAGTCTTCTCGTCCCGGTTTTCACGCTGCAATCGTCTAACTGCGTTGTTTATTAGAACCGATCTGCACAAACTCGCTTCGGGATCTTCGATTCTACGTAATTTTCCAGCGGATATTTTAAGAAGTCGACGACGTTCCTCTCTCGCACGATACTTTGCCGAAATCATCGTTGGTCTGCTCCTACGAATCACTAAATCCTCCTCCAATCTCATCTTAACGCCTGCAAAAAAGAAAATGAAAATGGAACGATTTATAGATTTTGTTTATATCGACAACGTATGAGAAATTATATCCGCCTATCGAATCAATATTTACGATAACCTCGGAGCAAAATATTTGATATTTTTAAGGGAAGGGGAAATGGACGAACAACATCGGAGATTACCTGGATCGGTGCCTAACTTGACGTGTTACGTCACAGTTATATATCAAATGGAATCTCTTTGAAGGTGATTATTTTTGATCGAGCTATGATATAACGATTAGTTCTTCTACTGTGAAACTTTAAAGTGTATTGTATCAAAAGGTTATTAAAATCATTTTAGAATATCTAGTATATAATTTTCTCTAAATATAATTATATTATGAAATTAAAGTAAATTCAATATATATTTAATAAGATTAAAGATTTCAGTGAATCAGATTTTTAATAACCCCCAAAATGAATTTTCTTACATTTTTAAGAGAGAAACCAACGAGAAAAATAAAAAACAAAAAAAAAAATAAATAAAATGAAAATAAAAAAGAAAACAAAATGGAGACATTGATAAACAAGCGATCATGTTTTCTTATAAAGATAGACTATGTCGATAACGACGGAGGTGCCTTTTTCTTTTCTCCTATTGTCAACGACTGACCCAGATACTCGTTTCCGTCTTTTCGACAAAACGCGATCGAATTGACGCTAGTCTGAAACATCATCTCTTTATTTTTTCTTTTTTTTTTTTTTTTCCTTTTCGAAACACCATCATCATATCCTGCCCTACAAAGAAGAATACACAACAACCACGACGACGACGACGACGACGACGACGACGACGACGCGATGCATACTCGAACGTATTATTTGCTTCAAGGTCGACGAAATTATCTCTTGTTGGCGATACACGCACACACAACAACACATTTCAAAGCTTTCGAAAGGTTCAATTGGTGATAGTTCGTTGTTCCATCTTACGATTCCAACGTTTGAAAAATTCATTATATATAATAGTTAATTCATAAAACTCAATATGGCGGCATATCATTGACAAACAATTAGACAAACGTTTCGATCTGCTACTTTTTTTTTCTTTCTTCATAATATATCATACTTTCATTTTTTCTTATTTTTATCCAATATCTTATAGATTCATTTAAAGACGCGAAGAGATGAATTATATTGTAATATAACACATTTTATAAGAACAAATGTCAATGAGAAATCTATTATTTTCTTGATTAAAAAGAATGTATTCAATTTTTTTCTTTCCTTATTACATTATCACTTGTATAATTATATTTATTATTATTATTATTATTATTATTATTATTATTATTATTATTATTATTATTATTATTATTTCTTTTTATTTTTATTTTTATTGAATATCTCGACCTTATTTAAAGAGAGACCTATAGAAGAATTATACGTATAATGTATAACACGGGTTCGATAAAATATCATATAATGTCAACAAGAAGTGACATTACAAAATCGTCCTATCGGACATTGTAAATAAGTTCCTCTCTCTCCCTCTCTCTCTCTCTCTCTCTACCCCCCCTTCCTCCTCTTCCCCCTCTCTCTTTCTGTATGTGATAACAAGTCGTATAATTTTTCTCGAAGATTTTATAAAAAATAAAAACAAAATTAAAAAAAGAAAAAAAACGATAGAACGAGACTATATAAATTATGAATTATCTTGGTTGGCATTAAACTATGCGAATGCAAGAGATATAACGTCACCCATTGGAAAATGATCTTCCGTTGGGTATAATCGTCGAATGAAAATGGTAGACAACGATGTTTTATCCAGCGTGCCGATCCATAAAGAAGGTTTTATGTATTATCCAGTTTTCGACGATGGTAATTCGTAGTTTAATGCGTCACGATTGAATCATACAGTTGCTATGAAAATGACGTGTAATAGACAGCAATAACACAATCAAACTAGCAAGTATATAATATATACTGCACTCAGTGTAGTTGGCCGCTTTTTAAGCGGATCTCTCATTTGCTCTTTCTCTCTCTCTCTCTCTCTCTCGCCTACTTATTTTATTTAATACATAAATATGTATATGCATCTAGATATTTTTCATAATATAATTATCATTTAATTTCGACAGTTAATGTGCTTTACAACTTTTATAACATAACAACGTTCTTTAACAACACATTGTTAATTGACCATGAGTATATACTCGTTTACGACGAAAGCAAGCATGCACATGCATCCGTTATTTAATTATTAAAGTACAAAATAATAATGCAATTTGTTATTTTATAGAACAGGTCAAAGGTATCAAGGGTGAGGGTCAAAAGTTTTTAGATGATTTTAAATATCGCTTATCCTTTTTTTTTTTTCTCTCGAGACTCTTTAGATTAATGTCTCCCTCCTGTTTTTTCGTTTTTTTCCGCCTTTCGAATTATAAAACTTGCATGAAACTATAGGTTTAAAAAGTCTCGAGGAAAAAAAAAAGAAAAAAAAAAAAAAAAAAAGAAAAAAAAAGAGTAATAGATCTTTTAAAATCATCTGGAAATTTCTTAGATCATCACTTTCATTACTTCGAATAATGTTTTCTTGACCTTTATGTTATCAATTTTCCTAAATTTGTAATATTTTAATATTGATTTTAATTTTCAATTATATATATATATATATATATAATCAAGACGAAACGCATTATCTTTTTTACATATTTATATGTATATAATAACTATCATATGTGAACAATGTGTTAAAATATTACAAGGATGGTCGGTAAAAGATAAGAATAAGAAATCATTTATTGTGACCTTCGGTCGGTAAAATGAAAATTTTCATTTTCATAGTCAAATCGTTTTGGAATATAACTTCGAGGTAATAAACGAGATTGGATTTCTTCGAAGCGACTATCTCGTCATTTTCGAAGTATTCTTCTTTTTCTTCTTCTCCTTCTTCTTCTCCTTCATCTTTTTTCTTTATAACATACTTTGAATTTATTGTTATGCACAACACGTTCCTTTTTTTTTCTTTTCCAAGTATTCGGATAAATAAGAACATGTACTTTCTTTTTTGAAGAAAATTTTTCTTTCTTTTTCTTTTTCTTTTTTTTTTTTTTTTTTTTTTTAAGGAAAAAAATTACTTGAGTGATAAATCGAAAATAATAAAACCATACGTAGATGTTTTCTACAAATATGAAATGCTCGTTCGTGATTGGTCGAAAATTGTCATCGTTAAGGCGGCTTTTAATTTCATCTTCGTATAAAATTATAACTTATTACTCACGTTTTTTTTGCTCGAAGAAATATATTACATTTATTTTAATATTAATATATAGTTTATATATATATACACACACACACACATATATATATATATTAATATATTTTTTAATTAATATATGTATCATGAATTTTTCATAACATACGTATAACAAAAAATTGCATTTACGAAAGTAGGCTTAAAGATTCGAGCGCGCCTTCCTACATGTATAGGTGCGTAAGCGTGTGCGCATTTAGTGAGCTTGTGAATGCGTACGCGTGAAGGTGTGTATCTACGAGTGCTTTTTCTCATCGCCTCGGTAAGCGCGTCGTTTTTAGTAGAAAACGAGGACACGATTGTTTCGCCTCGGTGCTTTTTCGGACGCAACTTGTTTCGCTTCCTGCAAAAAGGTGATTCTTTAACGTCGAACGACGAAAATCCCATAGAAAATTGTGTATAAGTGATTTACGTCCATTATGCGTTCGTACATATATACATATATACATACATACATACATACATACATACGTATATATATATATATACACATAGATAAGAGTAATCGGTTAAACGAGTCATCATAGTTCATGGTTATTTTTATATCTTTATTAAGACGAAACACGCAAAATAGATCGATCGGTAAAACAGAAAACCTTTCTTTTGTCTCTTTCTCTCTCTTTATATATATATATATATATAAATAATTAATTTCTTAGAAAAATTAAACAAGGAAAAATAATAAAAGGAATTAAATTCGTCAATTGGAAGATAAGTAATTACGTATGCATATATATATATATATATATATATATATATATGTATGCATATATATATATATATATGTGTATGTATAAATATGTACGAATCAAGATGGCGGAGCTTCTTTATGCGACACGACATATCGTGGTTTTACATTCCGTTAATAGAAAGCTACTTGTGAAACGAGATACAATTATGCGAGTTGGTTGGAATGGTAGATGAGTAGTAAAAGAAAAAAAAAACGCACAGGCATACACGCACACACGTACACATACAAAAGAAAAAGAAGAAAGAAAAAAAGAAAGATAGAAGACATGTAGTAAATAAGTAGAAAGTATAAATCGTAGTGATTTCGTGTGAAATCTGGACGATAGTCTCCTTCCTAAGAGTAAGTTCCTTTTTAAATGGGTCAATTGTAGGTTAACTAATTAAATGGCTACAACCAAACCGAGGGAGAATTAAATCGTTAAGCAAGCCGAAACGTTAAGTTACGTCTATTTATTTATCCGTGCTTTAGAGAGCTCACGCATTCGTGATCACCGAGATGACAAAATCGTACGTATGTTGTGTATTTTGCGTGTGTGTGTGTGTAACTGTATATGTAAGACTGTAAGTTAGTGTAAATGTAAGCGTACGTTCTACTTTAAAGATACAACTATTACCAACCACCATCGTTGTACTGCTTTAGGTATCTGAATTATTTCGTCACTCAATTGTTCCGTTTCGACGCGATTAGTTGTGGAAAAAAAACAAAAAAAGAAAAAAGAAAGAAAAGAAAAAGAAAAGACAAATAAGCAAAAAAGGAAGTAGCAAGAAAGTCGAACGAACAATCAACCTGTCGACAGTCGGAATTGAATTTATTCGTAAATTAATGATTATAAATATAAACGCGATGATTTTTTTCTTCGCAAAATAATAAACGCTTGCTAGTCATATTTCTATGAAATCGAATTTTTCGCGTGGCAGAAGTGGGTGATGGGGAGAGCGGGGAACGTACCACCGATATCATTCTCAAGGATTTTTCTAAACGACTCATCATCGGGAATCTTATTTCGAGGAATTTAAACGCGACACTTGTTTTTAGGATTTTCCAAGCGGACGCAGTTACAAACAGGATATATTCTTTTACATCTCATCTTATTTTATAACTTCCTTTGATATTATAGATTATTTCGTATGTATCATATGTACATATGGCTCGTGTTACTTCTTAGGGCTTGCCCTTTTAGAAACGAGTGATAATCTATCATCTATTTGACAAATATATGACATTGTTGTCTGCCTTATGAGAATATCGATATTCGATATATACTCACACACGCCCACATACATATATATATATATATATATATATATATATATATATATATATATATATAAACATGATGCATTTATAATGATAAGAAAATAAAAAGTAGTTTTTGAATTTTTTTATTTTTTTTTTATTTTTTATTTATTTTTTTTTTTTTTAATCGAATATACCCATCGAGAACTGTCGTGTAAATCCATTGATGAATATAAAATGATAATAAAAATGAAAGTAATAATAAGGCAAAAAAAAGGAAAAAAGAAAAGAAAAAGAAATATATTTTTTCAACTAATGCTCGTTATCTAGTAAACATCGTTATTAATTAACTTCCAACACTTGGTATTATCACGATGATGGAGTCACGAATACGCGCGTACTCGAAATAATCAAGTGCGACAGCTTTGGTTAAGCGATCGGTCGATAGATGGCGACAATCGCGCAGAATGGCGACGAACCCATCGTCGTCGTCGTCGTGTCATACGAATTCCGTTGCAAACCGAAAGAATCGACATAACGGTGTGCGTGTGTTTGTAAAGCATGCGCTCGCGCGTGTGACACTTGTTGCTAAAAAAAAAAAAAAAAAAAAAAAAAAAAAAGAGAAAGAAAAACAAATGGGTAAAAGGAAAAACGTTCGCGGTTTCAAGACAAGATCGTCCAATATTTTCTATGTATCTCAGTCTCGCGGTAAAATCAGACTTGGAAAAAGGTAACGCAGCACACTTATTGTTAGTCTCTCTTGCCTTCTTCCTTATGGAATCTCAACTATTCGATACCACCTTGCTTTTCATTTACTACGTGACGGAATGTTAATGAGATTCAAGATAAGTTAAGAAATCATTTCTTTTCTTCTCCTTTTCTTTCTTTTTTTTTTTTACGAGATTAACATTCGCTACAGAAATATGGATAAATAATAATCGTCGAATCGACGCTTTTTATATTCTCTTTTTCTTTTTTTTTTTTTTAAGTTGCTATTATACGCACGCATATGTTTACAACATTTTTAGATACTTTTCTTTATATCAAATTTTATTTTTTCATTATTTAATCATCTATTATTATGTATTTATTATTCTTTATTATATTTTGTATTATTTATTTTTTAAATTAAGTATTACGGTTAATGTTGATTGGTTAATTTTCAATGTATCTTTAAAAAGATTGTTTCCTTTCTTTTTTTTTTGTTTTTTGTTTTTTATTGCTCGATACGATCGTCTACCTATTTTGACCTACTCTTTTATGGGGGAAACAGATATTCTAGAAGACCAAAGTAGTACAATATAGTTCTTCGAAAGTAGTAGAGACTTGCATATAAAGAGAATGTATGTATGTACTTATGTGGGTATATATATATGTATATATATATATGTGTACGTACATGTAAAAGTAAGTACATAAACCTGTTTCGGAAAGTGAGTGAAAGACTTTCTTTAGATATTTATCTATTGATCGATCAATCGATCGATTGATTTCGAGACTTCATGAAAACGTGCCGTGACGTATTATTCGACATCCGCGCTTTGCTATTACGTTTAATAGAATAGTCGTCGATGGTTACGTTAAGATTCAAGTTTCGAAAGTAATTCTCTAATAATATTTGTTGCATCCGATGGAAATAGAAATGAGAACGCGTTGTCTCGAATTACGAGAACTTTAGTCATATATGCTGAGAATTCAATTGGATCATCTTTCATTTTCGGAAACTCGAAAAACTATATTTAACACAAAAGATTATCGTCGTCTATCTCTATCTTTATCTATCTTTATATCTATCTATCTCTGTCTATCTATATATATATATATATATATCCATACATACGTACATATATACAAATATATATATATATGTGTATATATATATATATCTTTATAACTTGAATTATCGATAAGATTGTAAAGTGATTTGCGCGACAGTAGCGACACGTCACGGACATTTACCGTAAATATAATCGATTTGATTTTAGATATCGAAATATAGATTGAGAATGAATATAAAGATACGTATTAAGATAGAGAAAGGTAAGATGGCGTCGTGAAAGAAAGAGTGATCATTTCGTTGAAAGTTTCAAAGATGATATTCGCGAGATATTTTGAAGCAAGGGAAAAATTTCAATGGATAGGAAAGGAAGAGGAAGAAGAAGAAAGATGGCAGGAGGAGAGGGAGGAAGAGGAGAAGGAGGAGAGGAAGGAAGGAAGGAAGGAAGGAGGTGCACCAAGCAAGATAGGAGGAGGCGATTTTACGCTCGAGGTACGCCTAGGCTAACTTTCTCCGCGAATGAAAAAAAACACGTCATAAGATATATACGCGTTACCTAACCTATAAAGTCTATCTTCGAAGTCGCTGACTCGTGCGTCCTCTTAGAAACCCTCTTTTCCGACTCCCCCCTGCCCGCCAGAGCTCTTCAACCCTCTAACATCGAACTCATTCCTTCTCTTTCATTTTTAAACGTATTATATCCTCGTCGCGCCAGTTTTTTCTTTTCTTTTATTTTTTTACTTTTTCTGTCTCCCTTTCTTTTTCATTGGTTATACATACATATATACATACGTGTATATAATCTACCATTCGACCTTGTTTGTGGAAAAAAAAATGTTCTACGTAGCAAACTTTTTTCATTTGTGCACACACACACACACACACATACACACACACAAAAGTATAAACGTACGTGTACATTCTCGATTCGAAATAATTTCTTAAAAAGAATCAACTTAATCGAACGAAAAAAACTTTTGATTTTTCATAATTAGAAATATTCGAGATTTTAATGTTTTAGACTAATTTGCTTTTCTCATTTCGATAATGAAATAATTCATTAGCTTTGGCTCCTCCCCCTCCACTCTCGGCAATGGACTCTCTTCGATCGATTTCCGTTCTGCGAGACGGTACCACCAACATTTCCACGCGTATACACACGTATACGTATATATATATATATATATATATATATATATGTATATATATATATATACATGCATATAGACATACCATACGTCGGACCGAGGCTTGTGCTTTGCAGTTTAGCTCGTAGTACATACATATGTATATATCATGTATGTACTTACTTCGCTGGATGCGTACCGTTACATCCATCCTACTCTTACATCATTGTTCTACAGCGTTTGCCGATTAAACGGAACTTTAACCTCAAATGAAATTAGATCTTGTTAGAATTGCATTTTCGTAGTACTTGAAATATATAAATATATATATATATATATAAAGGATATATTTCAATTTATTAACATTAAATCAATATTAATCGATATTCGACATATCGATTTTCCTCGAGCGTTATTTTAAAAATACGTCACTGGATTACGCAAAAGAGAGAAAGAAAAATGAAGAAATATGTCCGTATAAGTATAGACAACTTCCTGAAACTTTAAACACGAAAGATAATTCATGTAATTTATTAACAATAAATTAATATTAATCGATATTTGATTAAAAATAATATTTCTCGAGCGCCATTTTGAAAATATCTTAGCAAGATTATTTCGCGTAATTAAAAATTCGAGGTATAATACAATTGATTTATTAACAATGTAATTAATATCAATCGATATTGAATTAAATGATTTTGCCCGGGCACCATTTTTTAAAATATGTCACGATTGCTCCAAATAAAAAGAAAGAAAAAGAAAAAAAAAAAAAAAAAAAGAAGAAAAGTCACAATTAAGTTCTTACTTACGTGATCGGAGAAAAAAAAAAAGATCCATGTAATAGAACAGAACCGATCACAATCTAGAACGATCAAAATAGAGAAATATATAATATAAAAATAATGTTGTTCCTCTATTGCTCTCGGTTACGTTTAAAGAGGATGAACAAGAAGAAGAAGAAGAAGAAGAAGAACGGAGGCCGGCCATGTCTCTAAGGAACGTTGGCCCGTGTCCGTTCTCTCCGCAGGGGCCTTGAAAGGAATGCGCGCGCGCGCGCCTCTTAAAAAGAAATCGGTGAATGCGCTTTTACACGCGTGCTTATAAATAAATGCGTCCAGTGAACCGGACGTGCGATCGTCGAAAAAATATTTGATCCTCTCTTTTTTCGCATCGATACGCGTTCAAAATCTTTTCCAAAGTACGTTTTACTTTTATATAATTTTCTGTTAATCGATTTCAAAGTTAAAAAAAAAAAAAAAAAAGAAAAAAAAATAGAACTACGATCGTTGGACGTACGCGATCAAATTTAATTAATTTTTTTCTTTTTCCTTTTCCTTTTTTTTTTCTTTTTTTCTTTTTTTCTTCTTTTCTTTTATTTTTGTTCTCGCATTCTGGAAACACGTCCTCCCTTTTCCCCATAATAGGCCTTTCACTTTTCGATATAGTTTTATTCTTTTTCTTTTTTTTTTTTTTTTTATTCTCTTTTTTTAAAACTGTTTAATATTCTTAACGGGAATTATCAGACGTAACAAAAGTTTTATCAATGATATTAATAGAAATGATACAAATATTTTATATTATAAAAAAAAATGGCATATATATATATATATATATATATATATATATATATATATATATATATATATGTATATAAGAAAATAGACAAAAATCGTAAATTTTTTACTTTTAAAACAAAAAAGAAAATGTATTAATCTGGATTATCGAAAGTAACTTAAAGTATCTCATAAATATACAGATAGGTAGTTTGTTCTACTTTGTTGGTAGTTCTCTCCACTCTCTCTCCTCTCTCTCTCTCTCTTCCTCTCTCTCTATATCTCTCCTCTCTCTCTCTCTCTTTCCTCTTTACGTGTATATATCTATAGTATTTTCCTTGGCACGGCTATCGAGCAAGTAGCAGCAGTAGAGCAGCGCAGCAGTACCAGCTTCTCTTTCGCTTATTGGACGCTTCCATTTTCAGGAGGAAAATGAAAAGGTTTCGATCGCACCTTCTACTTCATTGGATTCTTTTCTCTCTACCAACGTCTCTTACGTAGTACATAGAAATGTAGATGCATGCATACATATATACATATATACATATATACATATTATACATACGTCTCTCTGTGTACTCTTGTAAAAATTCTTTTTTTACAAACTCT